>NC_038246.2:26376688-26565332 GCF_000004515.6 Glycine max | reverse complement strand
GACACTGCTCACAAGTGCTACAAATCTCCACGCATCTTTAAAGATGGTGGGCCAATAAAAGCCACAGTCAAGCACTTTGCGAGCTGTCCTTTGAACACCCAGATGACCTCCCGGTGCGGAAGAATGACAAAACTGTAGGACTGAGTCAGTCTCATGATCTGGAATGCACCGTCTAATGACCTGATCACTGCACAATTTCCACAAGTAGGGGTCATCCCAAATAAAATGCTTAGCATCACTTTTAATTTTATCTTTTTGGGCCATAGATGCTAAAGGAGGAAAAACAGAAGCAACTAAATAATTTACAATGTTAGCAAACCAGGGAGTAGAAAAAGAATCAGAAATACTATACAATATATACAAATGATCATCCGGGAAATCATCCCGAATGGGTGAATCCTCATCAGACACACGTTCGATCCGACTCAAATGATCAGCAACTAAATTTTGTGCTTCGCTCCTATCACGGATCTCCAAATCAAACTCTTGGAGCCAGAGCATCCATCAGGTCAACCAGGCTTTGAATCAGCCTTCTTCAACAAGTACTTTAGAGCTGCATGGTCAGTATAAAAAACAATGCGAGTACCAAGCAAATAAGAACAAAATTTTTCAAGAGAAAAAATTATGGCTAGTAGCTCTTTCTCAGTAGTTGTATAATTCGCTTGGGCAGCATCTAAAGTCCTAGAAGCATAATATATCACCCTAGGCAATTTATCAATTTTCTGAGCAAGGACAACCCCTAATGCATAATTTGATGCATCACACATAAGCTCAAAATGGGCTGTCCAGTCGGGTGCTTGGATGATGGGGGTGGTAGTCAGTGCTCATTTGAGGCAATCAAAAGCCTCTTTGTATTTATCATTAAAGTCAAACTCCACCTCTTTTTGCAACAAGTTGGACAGTGGAAGGGCTACTTTGCTAAAATCTCTTATAAAGCACCTATAGAATCCTGCATGACCAAGAAAAGATCGCACCTCTCGCACGCAAGAGGGGTAAGGCAATTGTGAAATAACAGAAATTTTTGCAGGATCTACTTCAATGCCCTTATTGGAAATAATGTGGCCTAAAACTATACCTTGCTCAACCATAAAATGACATTTTTCAAAATTTAGAACAAGGTTAGTTTTAGTGCATCTATTCAAAACCTTTTCCAGACTATCCAAACAAACATCAAAAGAGGATCCATATACAGTGAAATCATCCATAAACACCTCTATGCAATTTTCTAAAAATTCACTAAAAATACTAATCATGCACCGCTGGAAAGTACCAGGGGCATTGCACAGGCCGAAAGGCATCCTCCTATAGGCAAAAGTGTCGAAGGGGCAGGTGAATGTAGTCTTTTCCTGATCCTCAAGAGCAATAGTGATTTGCATATAACCAGAAAAGCCATCAAGGAAACAGTAGTGAGATTTACCTGCCAGGCGCTCAAGCATCTGGTCAATGAATGGCAGTGGAAAATGGTCCTTTTTGGTAACCTGGTTCAGCCTCCTATAGTCGATGCATACTCTCCAACTGTTCTACACTCGAGTAGGAATCAGCTCATCCTTCTCATTTTTTATCATGGTGAGGCCGGTTTTCTTCGGGACTACCTGGACAAGATTCACCCATTGGCTGTCGGAGATAGGATAAATGATTCTAGCTTGCAAAAGCTTGGTTACCTCCTTCTTCACTACATCAAGAATTACTAGGTTGAGTCTTCTCTGTGGCTGTGTTACTGGTTTAGCCTCATCCTCTAAATTTATTCGAAGCATACATGTGGATGGGCTAATACCAGGAATGTCCGCCAGGGTCCAGCCTATAGCCTTCTTATGCTTCTTGAGAACTGATAATAACTTCTCCTCTTGCTCATCAATAAGGGAGGCAGAGGCTTCAATTCTGGTGTGGGTGGGTGGATAGTGGTAGAAAGAGATGGTTTCTCAGCCTGTACCTCATAAAGAAAGTCAGAGGTATATGATGCAAGCTCCATTGGAGCTTGTAGGCCTAGAATCTTCTTCATCAATGGATTCCTTTGCTTCTTGGAAGATGAATGGCAGCGGAATGGAGAAAGGGAAAGAGAGAGGAGATGCCACTTCAAGGAGAAGATGAGTCTAGAAGAAGCTCACCACCATAGGAGGCCATGGATAAGATCTTGGAGGAAGAAGGAGATGAATGAAGGGAGAGGGAGAGAAGAGCACGAAATTTTGTGCTCTAAATGAGCTTTGAAATCTGAAGTTTAATATTCAAATCATCAAAGTTTCAAAAAACTGCACACACATGACCTCTATTTATAGCCTAAGTGTCACACAAAATTGGAGGGAAATTCAAATTTCACTTGAATTTGAAATTGAATTTGTGGAGCCAAACTTTGGAGCCAAAATTTCACTAATTATGATTAATGAATTTTAGTTATGGTTCAGCCCACTAATCCAAGATCAATTCCAAGATTCTCCACTAAGTGTGCTTAGGTGTCATGAGGCATGAAAAGCATGAAGGACATGCACAAAGTGTGACTATATGATGTGGCAATGGGGTGTAGTAAGCAAATGCTCACCTCCCCCTCTAAAATTTAATTGGATTGGGCTTCTACCAATTCAATTAAATTTATTTCCAACCACACACATCAAATATCCACTTAGTGCATGTGAAATTACAAAACTACCCCTAATACAAAAACTAGTCTAGGTGCCCTAAAATACAAGGGCTGAAAAATCCTATATTTCTAGGGTACCTTACCTACATTATGGAGCCCTAAATACAAGGCCCAAAATTAATGAAACCTTAATCTAATATGTGCCAAGATAAGTGGGCTCATACTTAGCCCATGGGCCCGAAATCTACCCTAAGGCTCATGAGAACTCTAGGACCTTCTCTTGCATTTTTGGCCCAATCTTCTTGGAGTCTTCTATCCAATGCCCTTGGGGGGTAGGATTGCATCATTCCCTCCCCCTTGAAAAGGATTTGACCTCAAATCCAGAGGTTCTTGAAACTCATGGATTCTTTCCTCAACACCTGTAAAAAGAATGAAAACATATGTATTAGTGATGTTGGGTATGTTAGAGTATGGTAAGGACTGAAAACCCCTTTCCTGGTCATCTTCCCATGAGAGAATATAGTTCCTCACCAACTCAATGAGTGGTGCTACAAGTATAGAAAAATATGGGACAAACGTTTTGTAAAAGTTTGTTAAGATATTGAAGCCCCAAATTTCCCTTATACTTGGTGGAGTAGGCCACTTAGGAATGGCCTTTATTCTCTTAGGGTCCATGGGAAGGCCTTGATCACTATTTAAAAAGTTAAGGAAAGTAATGGAATAATACATACCTTTTTCTTTATTTTCATGTTGATTATTCCTAAAAAAAATTACGACAAACCTAAGGTGTCCCACATGAGCACCTAGGTTTACATTGAAACAAAAAATAAGAACAAACCTACCTAATGAGTCCCTATGTACACAAATCTTGAAGATGTTGGGTGCATGAGTGATTTTACAAAAGAGTGTTGCACCACTCAACGCATTCATTATACCACCTATCATAGGGATTTGGTGCCTAATAATACCTATTTTAGGCACCAATAAAGCACGAGGATTTAAGCTCTTGCGAACCAAACCCTCATCCAACAACTCCTTTACTTGAGGAATAACCTCAAGCTCAAGAGGTATGGCGGTGCTAAGGGATGTTTCCCTTGATAGGAGAAGGTCGAAAGATTGTTTAAGAAGGAGTACTATTTTAATATCACATTTTGTTGCAAAATGATTTTCCTTGTTAACAATCTTCTTGGAGGAATCCTTTTCCTCCTTTTCCTTCCCCTTGGCCTTTGAACACAAGGCCTTACTATCCTTCTTTTTCTTTTGTTTTTCTAGTTTTTCTTCCTCATCCCTCTTATCTTTCATAGTTAGTTGATCTTTGGCCACCTGTGAAGGTGTTTGAGGATGCAACACAAATTTAGTGCCAAGATGGGTGAGGGTAATTTCATTAGTTAGGCCATTGTAAATGATCTTCCTATCAAATTGCCATGGCCTTCCTAAAAGAATATGTCCTGCATCCATGGGAACTATATCACAATTAACTTCATCCTTATATGTCCCAATGGAGAAAGGTACCTTCACTTATTGGTTAACTATCATTTCCCCTTGCTCATTGAGCCATTGAAGTTTATAAGGTTTTGGGTGGGGAATGATAGTGAGGTTCAACTTGGAAACTAATCTTGTGCTACAACAATTGCAACAAGATCCACTATCCACAATGAGAGAACAAGTTTTATCTAAAATTTTGCATCTTGTATGAAAGATGTTCTCTCTTTGGGATTGAGATAGATCACAAGATTGACCTCCAAGGAGCCTTCTAACCATTAAGAGGTCACCTTCTTGATGGGGGTAGACTTCCTCACTAGACTCTTCACCCCTTACTTCATCTTCACTTCCACTAGAGGAAGGGCAAGAAGTAGTCTCCTCTTGACTACTATAAATGTCTTGACCCCTCATGATCATGGTTTTCTTTGTGGGGCATTGAGAGGCAATGTGACCTCTCCCAAGACATTTGAAGCATTTAATGTTGCTAGTCCTTTCTTGGGAACTAGCCTTAGGGGTGTATTTCTCTATGGTCTTACCCTTATCTTCCTTGGGTTTTGAAGGTGCAGCCCCTAAAATTCCATGGGCTTGGTCCTTCCTTGGATAAGAGTGAGAGCCATAAGATTTTGAAGTAGGCTTTCTTTTAAGTTGTTGCTCCATTCTTATACAAAGTTGGACTAGCTCATCTAGGTCCCTATATGGAAGGAGTTCAACCTTGTCCCTCACTTCCATATTAAGCCCACTAAGGAACCTAGCTATGCTTGTTCTTTCCTCCTCCCTAAGTCTAGCTCTTAAAAGGAGTAATTCCATTTGTTGTCTATATTCTTCAACACTCATACTCCCTTGTCTAAGCCTTTGGAGCTTGTCCATAAGCTCCCTTTCATAGTAGGAGGGAATGTGCCTCTTCCTAAGGGCACTCTTAAGATCATTCCAATACTCTACTGGAGGATCCCCATGAATCCTTCGTTCCCTAACAAGGGAAGTCCACCAATAGAGGGCATACCCTTGAAAGCTAAGGGTAGCCAATGGAACTTTTCTCTCTTCGCTAATATGATGGCAAGCAAAGAGTTGTTCAACCTTCATTTCCCAATCTAAGTAAGCCTCAACATTATCTTTTCCATGGAAATATGGGAGGCTAATGTTAACCTCTTGAGGCCTTTTATCCTTTTCTCTTCTTTGGGAGTGATGTTTAGTATATGAACTATGACGCCCTCTATAATAGTCGCTAAGTTCTTCACTTAAACTCTTGCAAGAGTCATGACTACTATAGGAGGCATGTTTTTCCCTTTTCATTTCTTTCATTATTTTTCTTCTTTCTTCCTCTCTTATTTTCTCTCTTTCATCTTGACTTATTTTTTCCACTCTTTTTTTACCTTTTTATTTTCTCTCTTGTTTTTCTTTCCACAACTTAAGGGATCTCAACTCATCTAATATCTTATACAAGGGGTCCTTAGGAGTAGAACCCTCACCATTAACACTAGATGAAGAATGAAGACTCATGTTGGTTCCTAAGTTATCGTTCTTTCTTGTTGGGGGTTTGAAAAAAAAAGGTAAAAGAAACTATGGTTGAAACTAGCCAAAATAAACACTAAAAGAGGTGTGAAAGATAAGGTAAAAACTAATTGGTAAAAGGCAAGCTATCTAGGTGGTTTGACAATGGAGGGTAAAAGAAATAAGCTATGAAAGTAAGCAAGAAAAGCAAACTAGGCGGATCCTAAGAGTGTTTGGATGACCTCATTTAAGGTTCCCAACAAAGCACTCACTATCCTAAGGGAAAATTGCCTAAAATTATTACACACAAATGGAAGTAGGGTGACCTAGCGGAGGCTCCCAACTTACTTCCAATGAAAGGCCTTTTTGTTACAAAATTTGAAAGCAAAGCAAATTGCCAATTACAAAATTACAAAGAAAAAAAAAGTCCTCAATTGTGGTGGCTATTCTCTCTTTAGTGTTTCACTCAATTTGAAGTGCTTCTTAGTCCAATAGCTCTTAAGGTGGTTGGCCCCTTTCTTCTTGACTCAAATTCTTCAAGATATGGCACCAATCCTCCTTTCCAATTCCCTATATGGCAACTCACAAACAAGGAAACAAAGAGACAAGCAATAACCAAAGACAAAAAAAAAATGAAATGAAAGCTAAACCAATAGAGTTTTAACAAGACAAATTTTCAAGGATTATTCAACAATTAAAACAATGAAAAGCACAAAAAAGCAAGCTAGGACTCAAAGAGAAACCTAGAATGGCTCTAGAGTAGAGTAGAAAAACTAAAAAAAAAAAAGACTCAAGAAACCTCTAGTTTTGGCACTTGTTTTCACAATAATTTTCAATTTAAATTTCAGAACTAGAATTGATATAAAATAGGCACCAATTATAGAACAAATTTTTGAGCCAAAACAACAAGCACACTTCCCTTTCACTTTTTTTTTTCCTGGACACTGATTTTTCTGCCAACTTGTGTGATTTTTATTATTTTTTACTTTAATCCAAATCGCTTGGTTCTTTTTTTATAATTTTTTTTCCAGATGTCTAGAAAATTCAGTAAAAATTTCAGCTCAAAACTCGTAGTGACCAATTCCCAGTAATTTATACAATTGTATGTTCAAGCTGCCAGCACCAGCGATTTCAACCTAGAAATCAAGAGTAGTGTTTATGTTGCTTAAGGCTTGGATAGTTACAATTTGTGTTTGCTTATGCTCAATTATCTTGAATAACACAATTCAAGAGAGCTTAAGACTTATTTGATTCACAAATCCAGCCACAACTCAGCACCACAACTCAACTTCATCATAAGCATCATGTAGGAAACTTAGAAAACAAAAAAAAAGTTCAAGAACAAGACTACTTCTAGGAATTGATTTAGAACATGTTATGAACTAAATAACATGCATGAATTAGACTCAAAATTCAAAAAGATAGGCTAAGAATGACAAGAATACATGAACAAATGTATCTAGAATTCAATCAACAAAATAAAAATTCAACACAAACTTAGAACATAATGTGACAATTACTATGACTAAACATGACTCTAAGACAACATGGATTAAGTGATTTACACTTAGATTTTTGTGTTTTTTTTTCTAATCAATATTTTGGAAGAAAATTTAGATCTAAGGTTCAGCACAAGAATATTATGAATGAAAAATGATAGAACCTAAAATCAACACAAAAACAAGATTCAAGAGTAGATCTACAAAATTTGAACCATGGAAATGCAAGAACAAGTGTAGATCTAAGATTTAATCGGTTTATTTTTTTTTTGAATCTACTCTAAACAGCACCAAACCACAAGACAATGGAGGATATACATGGAGAATAAGATGAAGAACAAGGAATTAAAGAGAATTCACCGAACAAAAAGATAGAGGAAGCAAAAGAACATCACCTAGATGAAGATGCTCTTGATACCACATGATGCAAGCTCCATTGGAGCTTGTAGGCCTAGGATCTTCTTCATCAATGGATTCCTTTGCTTCTTGGAAGATGAATGGCAGCGAAATGGAGAAAGGGAAAGAGAGAGGAGACGCCACTTCAAGGAGAAGATGAGTCTAGAAGAAGCTCACCACCATAGGAGGCCATGGATAAGAGCTTGGAGGAAGAAGGAGATGAATGAAGGGAGAGGGAGAGAAGAGAACGAAATTTTGTGCTCTAAATGAGCTTTGAAATCTGAAGTTTAATATTCAAATCATCAAAGTTTCAAAAAATGCACACACATGACCTCTATTTATAGCCTAAGTGTCACACAAAATTGGAGGGAAATTCAAATTTCACTTGAATTTGAAATTGAATTTGTGGAGCCAAACTTTGGAGCCAAAATTTCACTAATTATGATTAATGAATTTTAGTTATGGTTCAGCCCACTAATCCAAGATCAATTCCAAGATTCTCCACTAAGTGTGCTTAGGTGTCATGAGGCATGAAAAGCATGAAGGACATGCACAAAGTGTGACTATATGATGTGGCAATGGGGTGTAGTAAGCAAATGCTCACCTCCCCCTCTAAAATTTAATTGGATTGGGCTTCTACCAATTCAATTAAATTTATTTTCAACCACACACATCAAATATCCACTTAGTGCATGTGAAATTACAAAACTACCCCTAATACAAAAACTAGTCTAGGTGCCCTAAAATACAAGGGCTGAAAAATCCTATATTTCTAGGGTACCCTACCTACATTATGGAGCCCTAAATACAAGGCCCAAAATTAATGAAAGCTTAATCTAATATGTGCCAAGATAAGTGGGCTCATACTTAGCCCATGGGCCCGAAATCTACCCTAAGGCTCATGAGAACTCTAGGGCCTTCTCTTGCATTTTTGGCCCAATCTTCTTGGAGTCTTCTATCCAATGCCCTTGGGGGGTAGGATTGCATCAGTATATGTACTTCCTGAAACATGGTTAGTTCTATCTGACTCTAGAAAATCAATCTCAAGAGGTAAAACATCACCAGACATATAATCAATATCAAATTCAGATTTACTCTCAGCATCAAATTCAGACATATGATCAAGTACAAATTCAAATTCAATGCATGAAGAGTGACAGACATGCAGATTAAAATGAATATCAATCATGTATTCATCAACAATATGGTCAATTATTTCACACCGAAATACAGAAAGATCTTCAGATGGGTGTTTCATAGCATCAAGAATATTAAAATGAATAGTTATATCGCCAAACTCCATAGATAGTGTGCCTGCATATACATCTATCTTAGTTCTAGCAGTTTTCCCAACGAGCAATGACTAACCAAATGTTCATAATATACTTCGTAATAATAGTAACAATTGGGGGGTTGTTTGTTTTGTGAATTACAGAACAAGCGAACTGGAATATGAAATTAATAGTATTAAAAATGTGTTGTTTCCTCTGATTCAGAAGTCATTCTCTTGTCCTAGGTTATGAAGAATTTGTCCATAACAGTTAACCACTTAATCCAACCCTATTTTAATTTACTAAGTGAAAATCAATTTAGGGTTGTCAATATGTGATTAAGCAACACATACACCAATTTAGCCTTCGTTCATTAAGCACGAACGTAAGTTAAGCATAGAGGCAATTAATCGAACACGAAGCGTGCATAGATTAACAGTAACAAATGCGGGTTAATTGGTGAAAGGAAAACTGCCAGGAAGCTACATTATAAACAGAATCTCAAAGAGAGTTTAGCTTCGTCCTCAGAAGGAAACAACATCAGTAATTTAGCCTTCCATAATTTCAACAAAAACAGAAAATGTAAATGAAACTAAAAGCATAAAACGTAAATGAAAGCAGAAGAAGGAACAGTAAAAAAACGAAATTGCAATTGAAAGCAGAAAAATGCAAAATGCCTTAACGTGAACAGTAATCCAAAGCTAAAAATGTAAAACCCTAAAACCCTATGCTCTGAATAATGGAATCCCCCTTACACGAATCCCAAGGTTGCTATTTATAAGGGTCACTTAAAGTCACTAGGCCCTATTACATTATTCTGACCCAAAACGAAATAAACACTGAACAACATAAAATAAAATTGCAATCTCCTAAGTAGAAATTAACTAAGGTAAACGTTGCTTTATTTGCCCTCTTTAAGTCCACGACCAAAATAAGGATTAAGCTCAATGCTTCATTAATTCCTGAAATTAGATTAAAAACATCAAATTAGCTGAATGAGCCCAAATAATAAAACTGTCTAATTAATTTGACAATTAAGACTAATCAGTAATTAAAATGGTGCAAAAAGGTTTATGAAATAGGAGAAAATAATGGCACATCAGAAGCAAATACAATTTCTTGTAAAAACTCAAATGTCACAATTGTCTTATTTTAATTAGGTTTATTATTTATATTTAATTTTAAAAAAAAATAAACGTATTCCAAAGACTGAATCGACTAATTTCAGAATAATTTTTCCTTTAACATTATTTATTACCACCTAATTCAGATGACCATAATATTAATGGTATAAAAAAGTCAGCACCGAATGAAGTTGAGTGCGTTCTTTCTTTGTGAAAATGTTTTTCGTGCGAATAAATTTTGGTATGCCATTTAATTTACAATATTGGATTATATAATAGTAAGTTGGGTAAAAATAAAAAATTTTGGCAGACATGATCATCTAAAGGCACAATATGAAACATGAAACTTTTTTAAGGTGAATTTTGTAATACCCTTAATATTTTCTTCTCAATTTATTTTTTTACACGTATAAAACTACACTATTAAAGATTAGACAAAGAAAATTTTGCACTGTATAATTTTATTATTTGTCTATGTGATCTAATTTATTCTCAATATAATATTAATTGTATAAATAGTGTTAGTCGTATTTATTTTTTAGTGGAAATAATTTGTTTAATTGGTTGGTAAAATTTGAAAACTGTCTAAACAAAAATTTCATCTATAGCAAAATTACATTGTGCATTGAGTGATAGTGTAATTGAACTCCGTGTGAGGTTCACTCTAGGTACACGTATTCTTAGAAAAATTAACACAATAACCTAGGCAATTAAGATAAGATTTACTAGTTTTGATAAAAAAAAAACAAAAATACCCATTTTTTGCAACTCCTATACCTTCCATTTTTTATAGTTTTGCAAAAAGCAAAACTACCCATTTTGTGGCATTAAGTGGCATGTTCAACATGGCTGGGCAAGGGGTCATTCAAGTGTCAATAAGTCTTGTCACCTTGAAACCTATGCCTTATCTTCTTGTTCATTGTGAAGAAAAAAAATTGAAGCCGTCATTCCTCCATTTTCACAAGTTCAACATTGAGGGAGAGAGGTTCAGTTTTTCTTCTTCTTCCAAGCTTGTTCCTAGTGTTCTTGAGCCATTAATCTATCAAGCTTAGGTAAATAAGTTTCATTCTTCATCCCAGACTTGATTTCTCTTCATTTTCTTGTTCTATCTTCTCTAGTAACTTAAAAGTTTCATGTTTTCTCATGAAGGGAAACATTGAAAACTGAACATTCTTCATTCTTCCTTCAAAATTTCGTGAGTTTCATCAAGAGGTAAGGGGGGTCTCTCCAACTCTTGAACCCTATGCTTGTTGTCAAACTTCCTTGAACATGTTGTTTTGAAATTTTCGTACTTGCTAGCATGTTCAGGATTTGTGTGCTGAGCTGTTTTCCTTGAGTTTTTTATGCCAAAAATGAGTTCTTTGCATGTTAAAACATAGAGTTAACCTTAAATTTCACATAAATAAGAGTTTCTCGGTAAAAGTTACAAATAAAATAAGTTTAAGGACCTTTTATAAAATGAAAATATGCCATAAAATTGGATTGAGTGTTATAAAAGTATGGACTATTTTTATTAAAGTTTTGACCTCAAAAATGAGTTTTTAAGGTTTGAAAATGTAGGGTAACATATAAGATTTGCGAAAATCCGATTCCCAGAGAACCGAGAGCACTAAAAATAAGTTAGGAGCAAAACTTTGTAAAACCGAGCGACATAGTAATTTTATACAATAGAAAACTTAACTTTGGAATCCATGCCTCCATATAAATTACCTTAGAATTATTTATTTTCTGGAACTGTTGATTTATTTGCTATTATATTGTTGAGATAACTCCAAGATCTGATGATTGATGCAGGTTCTAAAATTGTGATGATTCTCTGCTGATAAAATTACTAAAATGTGTGTTTGTATTTTATTATTGTTACTATTGAATGATAAGAAATTAATGAACCAATGTTTCTATTTCCTTGTGTGAGAAGGTGAGGCTACGTTGAGGAAGTGGATGATGGACAGAGATACACTGGGGTATAGTGGGGCAGAGAGGTTCAAAGAACCTAGGGGAATTAGCGAGTGGTGACTACTCAGCATTTGGTGCACTCATTTAGCGCGAGATACTCACAAGCCTCACTTTGCTACTTCTGACGGACTCTGAGACTATGCTTTTTGAGTTGGAAGATGAGGGATCGGCGTACAATGTATCTGTATGTAATGATTACTCTCGACTGTGAACCACATGATTTTGTAAGATCATCAAGACCTAGGAGGATTGGTGACAGTGATTGGGCCCTATTGTGAAATAAGTGTGATAGTTACACAATTAGGATGCGAGAGTGTTGTTTGTTTAGATAACCACATGCAATGGTTAGATAGATTGTATGTTTTAGTTTTGTTTTGTTATTGCCTATTGTTTATGGTGTTTGAGGAGCAGAGGGCTCACCCTTGCAACCACCATTTTAGTGGGAGGTCATGGAGCATCTACAGAGGATGTTCACTTGAATCAGTAGCTACCACTACAGCTACACGATGGAGGAAGAGGCACACCTTCATGCTCACTTAGGTTACATTTGGTGCCACTTTCTTTTGTTTGATGAGCCCCATATACCACCAATCACCGTAGAGGCACACATTATGTATCACTTTCTTTTTTAGCGTACTCCTCAGTGTGATATCAACCATGTAATCTTCTACTACGCCTACTTTGGATTTGAGCGGCCAGACAACCCTCTACGATTCTTGTAGCAATTTTTTGGGCATGATGCTAATGGGAGGCCTACTAGAACTACCTTCTCTCAAAATACAACTATCAAGGTCCTTGAGGATGTGGGAGATTTCAGCAACGATAAGGATCTCACACCATTCGAGATTGCTTTTTACCAAATGTCTCTGGTGAAGAGATATTTGAGGGAGAGATGGTTTCGTCTGACGATGAATGAGATTCCTCAAAAGACGAGAGCAACTCTTTTGAGGAAATGACTTCACCCTAGGTAGCTTAGGGGTCTTGGGTAGTGACTACTATGAGTATAAGATTGTTTCCCCTTTTGATGTATACTTGGGGTGAGAAAAATTTTATATTCAATATCGTGACATTTTGTTATATTAAACGTTTTGGTGATACTGTGTAATATTTCAAGGGTCGGTGATTATTTTATTTTCTTGCTAATAGTTGTAATGATTTTAGTACACTTATGTTTAAATCTTAAGGGTCACTAAGGTTCAATATGTATATTTACATATCTCTTCCAATTTATCATTATTTAATTTTGTGCATGTTATTTCTTTATAATCTATACTTTATTATAGCGTTGTGTAAGGATAGAAGAAAAATGACAACAACTTTCAAAATTATTTTTTTAGAGAACGCATTTTGATAATACATTTTATTCATAAGCATTTTAATTATATGTACATGTATTAATCAAGCACAATATATATGTATATGTGTTCTTTCTTTTCCCAAAAGAAAAAAAAAATACATATATTTAGATATTTTAACAATTTAGAAATACAAACTAATTTCATGACACGTATTTCGCAATATTTATTGTTTAAATGATTTTAAAGTTATATTTCAAAAAAACAGAATTTAAGGTTTTACAAATTTCTAGTATTGAATGATAATGTAACCAAATTATTTTAATGGTTCAATCATTTGGTCCTCAAGTTGATTAATTTTCTTAAAAAATGATTAACCTAATTAATAAATAGTTTTTAAGAATTTGAGGATGAAAATAAATCTTTTAAAAATTTGAATACCAAATTGACATTTAAAATAATTTAAAGATTTAATTGATAATTAAGCCAAAAATAAAATGAAAAATAAATTAACCCAAAGAACCGAAATGAACATTGTCCCGAATACATTGCAGCAAACAAAAGAAACATTACAAACAGCAGAGGGGCTATAAGGTTGCAGTAGCATCGAAATACATTTTACTAAGATGACAAAATAAACCATTAAAAACACCAGCAAAAAAGCGGTACCCATCCACACCACAATTGAATATGTATTTCCAACATATTTCAAAAAAGGACTTCATCACAGAACCTGAAATTATATTAATTCATTAGTTAATTTTTCTTTTGTCGCTAACAAGAAAAATTAAGGCTGAAGAGTTATGAAAAATATGATAAAATAGGTAAAAAAATTGAGTTACCTAAAGAATTTTTTTCTCAAATATAAAAAAAAATTACTAAAACATACAATTTTCTCCATTATTTACACTAATATGCATGTTTACTATTCACATTGTAAATTTGGATTGAAAGGATCCGAATTTACACTGTGATTTAAAAAAAAAAATTGAGTTTCAACTGTGAGAATTTGGATTCTCCAAACCCGACTCAATTTACTTTTTCTCTTTTTATTTTTAATTTTTAAAAAAATTAATTTTTTTAAAAATATATATAAATAAAGGAAATTAATAAAATTAAAAAAGATTATAATATAATTTTTTAGTTACGATGTAGTTATTTGTTAGTTATTTTTTAGCTATATTAATAACTTTTAAGAAATTGTACGTAGTTTCCAAATCAACAAAATGTATTCTTTGCAAGTGATCGTGAGTTAAATTTTGCATGTTAATTGAATATATAGCATCTTCACTATCAATGTTGATGTTGTTCTCAACAAACCCAAAACTTCCTTCAACTTCATTTAAACAATCAATCTCCTCCTCCACTACTTCATCTTCATCCTCTTCAATTTCCTCACCCTCACAATTTGAGATTTCATCATCCAAAAAACCTATATCATTCACAAAGTTACCATCCTTTTCTAGAACTCCATCTTCAGGTTCATTCCACTTGTCAATTGCAGATTCATCTTCATCAAAATATATATTGTCATTGTTTTTACCCATTATGTTAATATCATCAAACCTCCAACCCCTGAGGCAAACAAAGTTCGACCAAATTAAAAGTGATCAAGTTAAATGCTTGTCCACATAAACACAGTACCCATTCAACTACCAAATTCTATCTTAGTTTTGAATGTGTCTCCATATCGTGCCTCAAGAAATTGAATAATATCTAGGTTGCAATTTTACTCTATACCTAATACAATAAAAACATTCATTGTAAAAGCCTATAACCCCATGAAATGAAATCGTTTCACAAAAGTTATGTAAGAAAAACTACATATATTCGCCTTACATATCAATAAAAACCATCTGCCACAACTACAACTAAGTAAAACAACTTCAATTTCACATATTGTCCAATCATCCAAACAAAGAATATTGTTTCTTTATATCAGCAAATTTATATCATATATATATGGTACCAGAGATACCTTTCAAAAACAAAGTACAAAGGTTAAGTTTTCAGTTGCAGACATCAATCAAGGTTAGAAGGTATTAATATTCATATAGAAATAAATACCCACTAAGGGCACACCATATAGAATTGTACCCGGCAACACACTAATGAAGTTCGATGATAACCACCAATAGCAATTCAACCACAAACTCCTCACTACCTCACAATTTAAGAAAATGGGATGTAATGACTCATTATGTTTATGGAACAGAGGACACGCCATATTTGTATCTTCCACAAGAATTCCTCTGCTTTGTAAACAAAGAATATTGTAAAAAAAAAAAATTAAAACTGCCTTACTCACCTGATAACCTGCCACCACCAATGTCCGAAAACAACTGTGCCAACTCTTAATCGGCCAAATGTGGAGGTTCGGCAACAAAAGAGGTGCAAGTTAAACAAAAAGAAGCAACAAAGAGGAAACACTACCAATTCTCCATTGTTTCACACGCAATCGTCAACAACATTGCGGGGTGAAACGATCATCGGCACTACGCAAGATAATCCCATAGCAATGTTTTCTCATGCTTTAACACTCAAAGACCCCAATCAGATGAATGATGCTTCAAAAGGGGATAACCCGACCCGTGAGACATAAGAATGATCGTGATTCTACTTTTTTAAAAAAGGATCAATAAAAAAAAGAAAGCCACTTGCACCTTTTCCTTTTAAAATAATATTGTTTGCATGCGCAAAGGTGCCTGGTAATGATGCAAATGTCCGTCATTAGATAATCAATTAACTTATCTAATGGTCAGCATTCCTATTGCGCTCATATTGCACGGTACAAGACCTATCACCCTCCTATTGCATGCTAGCCTCACGTTTTCTCTACCACTAAAAGCACAGGATCGAGCAAAGCTTTCTTTAGCCTATATATATTCTATGCAGCAATACCATGAGAGAAAAAAGTAAGTGACAGTGACACAAGTTAGGGTAACTTTCTTGAACAAACGTGTTATGGGCATTTTTTGACGTAAATACCAGTATGGTCAGGTGCGGGTTTTAGGGGTTTTGATTTTTTCTACCCACACCAATCCAACATATTCATTCTTAATTGAGTTTTTCACTTCATCCCACCCGAAGCCTAAATCTGGTTATCTGTTTCAATCAAATTAGGCTCGGGTAACACAGGTTTTGGACGGATCCAGATTTCTTGCTCACCTTTTGGCAACCAACCCACTTTCACTTTCCCTACTTGAGCACTTAGGGCAAGTATTGACCTTTCCAAATTTAAGATTGATAGTTTTAACATATATTTTAACTAGAATTATTTATTTTTTAATTAGTAGAAATCAAAGACAGTTATAAGGAGGTTTATATTAATAATTCATGCACCATGTTCAATCAATTGAGCTAATTTTAGTTAAGAAATGTGATTGGGGAATTATTGCTATCTAAGAAACATGAGTATTTTTTTTTTCTTTTTATACATGTAAACCGTTTGGTAAAACAAATGTGTCTTTCGAAATATTTTAAGAATGTGAAATAACGTTTGAAATATAAACCATACACTTTTAAGATGAAAGTGAAAGAGAAAATAAATTAGCTTTAGATTATTGAGTACATAAAAGAGTGCATAAATATAATAAGTATTGAGTTTGAAAAACGACAAACATCAAAGTGAAAATACAACCCAAAGTACATGTAACGGAAACTAATGACTGTATGTACAGCCAAAATGTCTGAAACCTAGATCTAACCTTACATATATAAAAAAAAAAAAGGGAAAACACCTAGTCTTAAAGCAGTCACCACTAAACCAAACTTAGGGAAGAAGCCATACACAAAAAGGGTGAGACAAGAGGTCGACAATCAAAAGGGCCCTAACAACGAGACTCCTGTGAGGAAACATTACATATGCCCTCATCAGGATCTTGTGTAGAATCCTCATTGTTGCTCTCCTTAATGAGCCACCCTGAACGTACAATGTCTACTTGAATAGGGTTAAATTTAACAACGGGACTCGAACCCAAGTCCCTATAACTACCAAACAACAATATCTAACACACAGGACATTACAAACTAGGGTTGGATACCAACCCTGACACACACAATAATTACAAGTATTTTTCAATGCCCGAGGTCACACCTCCCGGTCTCAAAATAAATTAGCACACACGACAATAATAATTGCCCGAGATTCACAGTTTCTGGGTCTTTCAAACAATTAAAAACAGATCACACACACATATTTCTACAAGTAAATTTAGCATGTCAATACTTAGTAAAAAAATAGACAATTCAACACAACAATGTAACAAGCATAAAAAATCCTAACTAAAAAAACAAGGAATATTCAAGACTTAGTGAAATTTAGAAAATGATTTTTGGCAAAGAAACTTTTTACAAAGCCTTGAAGACAATTTTCAAAATTTCTAACATTGTAAACCAATTGATTAGCAAAAATCTACAAAAACAATCCTACAAATTCCACAAGATAGCAAGACAAAGTGGTTCCCAATTTTGACATAATCCAAAGATGTGTAAATTTCTCCCTCTTTCCAAAATCAATTTGAGTTATACTTTTTACAGTTTGAAGCTAACAAAGACATTGTTCGGTTGTTCATCACTTTGTGTATAAAAAAAATATAAATAAGTGGATCTAACTTTTAATAGAATTGTTCTAATTTTATTGGGCCACCTAGGAAGGGATATTTAATCCCATTTTTAGTTGAGGTTAGTTAGACAAATCCATATATATTACATAAAACATAGATGCGTAGTTTCATTGAAAACAATATATTTATTTCATTGAAAAATAACATAAATAGGCTTAAAAACCTTTTTAGGTCACTGCAATTTTTAACACTTTTTTTTTGTTTTCATTGTTGCAAAATTACTTTTTTTAGTCCATGCATATTATGTTGGTTTTTTTTTTCCTATAGCAATTTTTTCCTTGTTCAAAGCACTATCTACAACATTTTAAGGATGACAAATGAAACAAACATAATTTTGTAAGGACTAAAAACGAAAAAATTAATTTACAAGGGTGAAAAACAAACAAAAATATTAAATTGCAAGAACTAAAACTGTATTTAAACCTTTTAACAAAGAGAAAAAGAATTATATGCTGGCAGTGTAAAGAGTTTTACACACTCATCCAAACACAATCTATCATGTATTATAAGTTTGTTGACTTTTAAAATAATTATCTTAAAATATTTCAAATGGTGATTTGTGATTGGATGACAATGTAAAAATATTTTATACTACCACTGCATAAACATTAAAATCTTTAACAAATCTAGAAAAATATATTACATTTTTATATAATTTAATCTTATATGTTATTGTCAGTTGTCGTTTACGACTAACTTTTGTATAGAAATGTTTTCCAAAATGTCTATAAATCTCCCAATTTATAGTTCTTTTTGGTAGGATTGTAAATAAAATTGCTTTGTTTTGATCTCTGCTCAGTAGAAGCCTCTTTACATGGAATTAATGTTAAATTTTCTTTCATTTCAGGCAAAAATGAGCTATTTTGAAGAAGTGCCAAAGGAGTCATCGCGCTAAGCAAGTTCAATGCGCTTAGCGCACATCAACGGCTAAGCCCAGCACCAGTGCGCTTAGCAAGTAAAGGAGAATCTGGAAAGTCATCTGCTATGCAAGCACGCACTTAGTGCATTATCAGCTTGCTAAGCGAGTTGTCTGTCGCTTTCTAGGCTTAGCGCGAGATTGGAGATAAGCTCAAATTCACTTACTCGCCCTAAGCGCAACGTCGAGATCAAGAAGCCTTTTTTAAGCCTGATTTGCACAGAATAGGGAGGGAAGAGAACTGTTCACAACTGAGAGGCCTAAAGAGTGTGAATTTCAGAGAGCGTAAAGCAGAGCAAGGGGCCAAGTTTTCATCTTTTAGGGAGATTAGTGAGTTTTTGAGTGATTGTGAGATTCCTAGAGGTGGAGGAGACATCCCCACTCCTTTGTAAGCAAGCAATTTCTCTTGATTCCTCTTCTCAGTGTAAAAGGAGCTTCCTTGCCATGAAAGGCTAAAACCCTTAGTTGGGGATTCTTACTGAGTAGTTGATGTAAACTCTTTTTCATATCTAATTAAGGTTGTTTTATGTGTTCACTGCTTCTATCTATGCTTATTGTATGCATGCTTGTGGCTTGATCACCCATTTGTGTGTGCTGTTAGGGACTTTAGCATTGGGAAATGTACTGTTTCCTTAGAACTTGATAGAGCAGGGACTGAATAACTGCATTGCTAGGGATAGTGTGCAGGGTTTTAGTTTTCTTTATTATGTTGTGAGTATAATGCTATTTAAATTAGGCCAAGTTCAGCAAGAGGGATCTGCGAACGAAGTTTGATTTAAATTAGTCTAAACTCTGGAGGAATCGGTGCTTGCTATTTTTGTCCTAAGCATAGAACACAGGAACATCCTTAATTAGAAATACATCTTTAATTGCATCAACTTACTCAGTAGGAGGACCCAACGCCTTTAGATATTTGTTTTCACACTTACTTGTTCTTGTTTATTGCTTTTACTTAGGATAGAATATACTTTTTCTTTAATTCACAATCATTAATTTTTGTTTGCAAATGCCTGCTTACTTAACAAAACTTTGCTAAATGAACAAGTTCCCTGTGTTCGACACTCGGTTCATTCCTTTATAATTATTTTACTTGGCGACCCGGTGCGCTTGCCGATAAGACCACTCCCATATAAAAACAAGTAATACCAATTTGGAAGAGGGAGTAAACAAGTATTATGGTCGAACAATTATCGTATATAATTCAATTGACATCTCTCTAAAAAGTTACATACACAAAAGGTAGACATGGCATAAGGCAAGATATGATTGGAAACTGAGGTAGATCTTCTAAGCAGCGAGGAGGGAGCCATGGTGATGCAATGCTACCCCCCAAGGGCATTAGATAGAAGACTCCAAGAAGATTGGACCAGAGAGGCAAGAGAAGGCCCTAGGGTTCTCATGAGCCTTAGGGTATATTTTGAGCCCATGGACTAAGTATGAGCTCACTTATCTTTGTACATATTAGATTAGGATTTCATTAATTTTGGGCCTTGTATTTAGAGCTCCATAATGTTGGTAGGATACTCTAGTAATGTAGGATTTTTTAGCCCTTGTATTTTAGGACACCTACACTAGTTTTTTTTATTAGGGGTAATTTTATAATTTCACGTGCATTAAGCGAATATTTGATATGTGTGTTGGGATATAAATTTAATTGAATTGGGAAAAGCCCAATCCAATTAAATTTTAGAGCCGGAAGGGAGCATTTTCTTGCTACACCCCATTGCCACATCATATAGTCACACTTTGTGCATGTCTTTCATGTTTTACATGCCTCATGACACCTATGTTGGATCAAGTGGCCTCAGAATAATTAAGAAGCGGGAGATGAATTAATTATTCCTAAACCTTTACTAATTAAAAACTTTACTCTTCTAAGGCTTTTACTATGTTGTTAAGTGAATAAAGAGTAGAAAAGAAACTTAACCAAAAGTAAAAGCGGGAATTAAAATGCACAACAAAAATTAAAAGAGTAGGGAAGAAGGAGACAAACACACAAGAGTTTTTATACTGGTTCAGCAACAACCCGTGCCTACATTCAGTCCCCAAACGACCTACGGTCCTTGAGATTTCTTTTCCAACCTTGTAAAAATCCTTTTACAAGAAAAGATCCACAAGGGATGTACACTCCCTTGTTCTCTTTGAACAACCTAGTGGATGTATCCTCCACTAGAACTGATCCACAAGAGATGTACCCTCTCTTGTTCTTAGTCAAACCCAAGTAGATGTACCCTCTACTTGTACCACAAAGGATGTACCCTCCAATGTGTTAAGACAAAGTTCTCAGGCTGTTAAACCTTTGAAACTTTGTGAATGGGGATACAAAAGAATTCTCAGGCGGTTAGTCCATTGAAATCTTTTGTATATAGGAAAGGGAAGAATCAAAAGAATTCTCAGACTGTGTCGTTTTGAATTCTTTGACAAGGGAGACACAAATGAATTCAGGCGGTTAGTCCTTTGTTCTTTTGGAAAAGGGAGAAGAGAGACAAAAAGAATTCAGGCGGTTACTCCTTGGCGAATTCTTTTTGGCAAAGGGAGAAGGGAATGAAAAAGATGAATAGCAAAAGTTTTCAAGGTTTGGAAAACCATAAAACTTTAGAAAGCTTTTGACAAAGGAAGAAGAAGAAGAAGTTCAAAGAGACTCAGAAAGCAATTGGCAAAAGTTTGTTGTCTAAAGAATGAATTGGAAAGATGTTTTTAAAATGCAAAACAAAGTCTTGCTTTTATAGACTCTTCATGTCTGGTCAAGAGAACCATTAGAAGAGTTATGACCTTTAGAAAAACTTAAACCAATTTGAAAAAGTCAAAAACTATTTGAAGAGTTACATCTTTTGATTTGCTCAGAAACTATCACTGGTAATCGATTACCAAATCAGTGTAATCGATTACACAAAGCATTTTCGTGAAAGGATGTGACTCTTCACATTTGAATTTGAATTTCAACGTTCAAACACACTGGTAATCGATTACCAAAACATTGTAATCGATTACAACATTTTGAAATCAATTGGAACATTGTAAGTTCAGTTGAAAGCTTTTTGAAAACAATTTTGCTACTGGTAATCGATTACAATAATTTGGTAATCGATTACCAGAGAGTAAAAACCCTTTGGTAAAAGGTTTTGAGAAAAATCTATGTGCTACTCAGTTTTTGAAAAAACTTTTTAATACTTATCTTGATTAAGTCTTCTCTTGATTCTTGAATCTTGATCTTGATTCTTGGAAGCTTGAATCTTGAAACTTGATTCTTGAAATCAAATTTCCTCTTGAACCTTGAAGTGTTCTTGATTCAATCTTGAACTCATACTTTGATTCTTGAAATCATCATCTTTGTTATCATGAAGTGTTCTTGACTTTTGAGCTTTTAGTCATCACCTTTGTTATCATCAAAACTTCTTTGAATCAATCTTGATTCATCATGAAGCTTGCTTCTACAATCTCTCCCTTTTTTATGATGACAACTTCTGAAATCAAGAAACACACACACACTTGTTCCTAGTCGATCACTCACATAAATTTCCATTCTCCAGCCCTTTGTTTTTTAATTTATGCTTCTCTTAAAATTAAGTTGATTACTCATGTGAGTTCTTGATTTATTCCCTATTTCTCTCCCCCTTTGGCATCAACAAGAAGCCAAAGTGCGAAACAAGTTTGAAGCATACAAATACAACTAAGCATCCACACAACATTCATGGAAAAATAAAAACCAAATCATGAAGCAAGAACCATGAAGCAATAACTATGAATAGATCAAATATATAAAAACCACAGTCATATAGCATAATTCATAATTGTTCAGTCATACTAAGCAAATATTAAAAAGAAATAATAAGTGCTCAAATGTCATAAAAACATAGCCAAATACAAGGATTAAAATCAAAATATAATAATTAAACAAGAAAAGAGAAACTTATAGAAATCAAACAAGATAATAAATTATCCTCACATTATAATAGAAGCATATGTGCATAAACAACAAATAAGTCATAAGTCATCAAAACATAAATCATTTTTCTAAGACTATGTGGTTTTGTGAAGATGTCTACAGGTTGGTTTTTAGTATCTACAAATTTTAAAACACGGTCACCTTTTTCCTAAGACTAAGTGCTAATTGACTATCAACACTTACCTAGATGAGTTTTTTTTATATTAACGTAGAAGGTTTCACCATATTAAAATAATTTTATTTGAAATAAAATATAATAACTTTGAAAAGCATAAAAAAATTTTGAACAATCAATCAAGTAATTCAAACATATCAAACAAGAATTATACAAGGATTGAAGGATATAGATCACATGCATCATTAAACATTCAGATTTGTTAAAGATAATTTAAAAACTTAGAAAGTTCAAAGAACTCAGTCAATCATGTAAACATTATTTTCTCTGAAACCTATATGCTCAATATCTTTATCATGCTCATGCTTGATAACACATTTTTCAGAATAAAAAAAAGTACTTTATATCTGAAAATTCTTATATAAAAAAGAAAAAATATAACATAATGGATTTTGAAAAACTTTATGATGCAAAAACATTAAAACATGTAGATATTCAATTATATCAAAGCAATCAAACACAAGTATTGAAGAATAATGATTATAGGTATTATCAAAATATTTGAATGAAGATTTCATGCAAAGAAGATAAACTTCAACCAAGAACACATACTCATAATTTCAAACAAACAAAACAACCAAATAATGAAAAATTGTTTGTCATCATAATCAAATAAATTGAAGGAAAATTTCAACTAAAAATATTTTAACAAGAGAATGGTTTTGATATTACCTTTTCACGATTAAGATGTCTAGATCTTCAAAGATGAAAATCATACTTTTGCTCTTTGTTTAACCTTATTGAGAGATGTTTTCATCACTCTCATAATCCTTGGTTAGAAGATTGATCTCCTTTTTCTAAACCATCGGATGAATCATTGTCATCCCATGCAATGTAGGCCTTCTTGGTCCTTCTTTCATCATACCTTTTCTTATCACTTTTCTCAGGCCATTCTTCATTTGAAGGACAATTGGCTTTCATGTGACCAATTTGATTGCATTTGTAACATCTGAGGACTTGAGAATCTTCTTGTGATTTTCTTCCATTGTTGAAGTTCTGACGCCTGTCAATTCTTTTTTTCTTGATAAATTTCTGAAATTTCTTCACAAAGAATGAAAAGTCTTCTTCATCATCTGAATCTTCTTCTTCATTTTCTTCTTGCATTGATGATGAGGCTTTAAGGGCTATACTTCTCTTCTTTTTGTCATTTTCTTCATTTTGATTAAGACGTTGGAGTTCCATCTCATGTTCCTGCAATTTTCCAAATAAAGTCGCAAGAGACATGGAAGAGAGATCTTTACTTTCAGAAATAGCAGTTACCTTGGGCTACCATTCCCTACTTAAACATCTTAAAACTTTGTTAATTAAATCTTCATTAGGAAAGATTTTTCCTAAAGAGGCAAGGTGATTTACTATATGTGTAAATCTTTTCTGCATGCTATGGATGTTTTCATTAGGGTTCATCCTAAATAATTCATATTCATGGGTAAGGGTATTGACTCTAGACCTTTTTACATCAGTGGTTCCTTCATGTGTTAGTTGGAGAGTGTCCCACATCTCCTTGGCATTTGTACAATTTGACACTCTAAAATACTCAACTATTCCTGGGCTGAAGTAATAAAGTTTTTGGCTTTAAGATCATACTGGATTCTTCTTTTACCTTCTTATGTCCACTTATCTCTAGGTTTTTGTGTTGTGGTGCTTGTACTTACATCTACTACAGTGGGTATGTATGGTCCTATTTCTATTGCTTCCCAAATGTTTAAATCTATGGCTTCAATGAAAATCTGCATACGGGTTTTCCAATAATGGTAACCCTCACCATTGAAAATGGGTGGTCTATGAATGGAATTTCCTTCAGGAAACAAAGGATTTGAAGAGGCCATGAATCTTGAAGTGGTCAAACACACAAGAGTTTTTATACTGGTTCGGCAACAACCCGTGCCTACATCCAGTCCCCAAGCGACCTGCGGTCCTTGAGATTTCTTTTCCAACCTTTCAAAAATCCTTTTACAAGCAAAGATCCACAAGGTATGTACCCTCCCTTGTTCTCTTTGAAACACCTAGTGAATGTATCCTCCACTAGAACTGATCCACAAGAGATGTACCCTCTCTTGTTCTCAGTCAAACCCAAGTAGATGTACCCTCTACTTGTACCACAAAGAATGTACCCTCCAATGTGTTAAGACAAAGTTCTCAGACTGTTAAACCTTTGAAACTTTGTGAATGGGGATACAAAAGAATTCTCAGGCGGTTAGTCCTTTGAAATCTTTTGTATATAGGAAAGGGAAGAATCAAAAGAATTCTCAGACTGTGTCGTTTTGAATTCTTTGACAAGGGAGAAGGGAGACACAAAATAATTCAGGCGGTTAGTCCTTTGTTCTTTTGGAAAAGGGAGAAGAGAGACACAAAAAGAATTCGGGCGGTTAGTCCTTGTCGAATTCTTTTTGGCATAGGGAGAAGGGAATGAAAAAGATGAATAGCACAAGTTTTCAAGGTTTGGAAAACCAGAAATCTTTAGAAAGCTTTTGACAAAGGAAGAAGAAGAAGAAGCAGTTCAAAGAGACTCAGAAAGCAATTGACAAAAGTTTGTTGTTTAAAGAATGAATTGGAAAGATGTTTTTAAAATGCAAAACAAAGCCTTGCTTTTATAGACTCTTCATGTCTGGTCAAGAGAACCATTAGAAGAGTTATGACCTTTAGAAAAACTTAAATCAATTTGAAAATTTCAAAAACTATTTGAAGAGTTACATCTTTTGATTTGTTCAGAAACTATCATTGGTAATCGATTACCAAATCAGTGTAATCGATTACACAAAGCATTTTTGTGAAAGGATGTGACTCTTCACATTTGAATTTGAATTTCAATGTTCAAACACACTGGTAATCAATTACCAAAACATTGTAATCGATTACAACATTTTGAAATCAATTGGAACGTTGTAAATTCAGTTGAAAGCTTTTTGAAAACAATTTTGCTACTGGTAATCGATTACCAGAGAGTAAAAACTCTTTGGTAAAAGGTTTTGAGAAAAATCCATGTGCTACTCAGTTTTTGAAAAAACTTTTTAATACTTATCTTGATTAAGTCTTCTCTTGATTCTTGAATCTTGATCTTGATTCTTGGAAGCTTGAATCTTGAAACTTGATTCTTGATTCTTGAAATCAAATTTCCTCTTGAACCTTGAAGTGTTCTTGATTCAATCTTGAACTCATACTTTGATTCTTGAAATCATCATCTTTGTTATCATGAAGTGTTCTTGACTTTTGAGCTTTTTGTCATCACCTTTGTTATCATCAAAACTTCTTTGAATCAATCTTGATTCATCATGAAGCTTGCTTCTACAACCTAAGCACACTTAGTGGAGAATCCTGGACTTGATCTTGGATTAGTGGGCTAAACCATAGCTAAATTTCACTAATCATAATTAGTGAAATTTTGGCTCCAAATTTGGCTCCACAAATTCAAATTCAAGTGAAATTTGAATAGAAATTCAAATTTCCCTCCAATTTTGTGTGACACTTAAGCTATAAATGGAGGCCTTGTGTGTGCAGTTTTTCAACTTGATCATTTGAGAATTACACTTCAAAGTTCATACCTCATTTGAGGCTTGAAATTTCGTGCTCCTTCTCTCCTTCTCCCTCCACTCATCTTCTCCTACCTTCAAGCTCTTATCCATGGCTTCCTATGGTGGTGAGCTTGTTCTTGACTCATCTTCTCCTTTAAAGTGACATTTCCAGTCATCTTTCTTCCTTCTCCATTGTGCTGCCATTGATCTTCAAGAAGTAAAGGACTCCATTGATAAAGAAGATTCAAGGCCTACAAGCTCCACATAGAGCTACATCACATGCCCCCCCCCCCAAATTGTTTGGGCTCCAAATATATGTGTATACATTTTTAACATATGGCCCCTTGATCGAGGCCGTACCCGAATCAAATAAACATTAAAATGTAGTAACTAGGAAGTGATCCTAGGTCGTTTCCCAACGAGCAGTGACAAGCCAAATGTTCATAATATACTTGCAATAACAGTAACAGTAACGATGGGGGGGGGGTTGTTTGCTTTTGTAAATTAAACAGCGAATATATGTGAATTAGAAAATATCAGAATTAAAACACGTTGCTTCCCCTTGATTCACAAGCAAGTCTCTTATCCTAGGTTACGAGAGTTTATCCTTTATCAGTTTAACCACTTAATCCAACCCTAAATTAAATTACTAAGCGAAATTCAACATAAGGCATTCATTATGTGATTAAGCATCACATACACCAATTACTCATAAACGATCATTAAGCATGAACGTAAATTAAGCGCAGAGACAATTAATCAAGCACTAAGCATGCATGAATTAAAAGCAACAAATTCAAAGTAATTAGTGAAGAGGAAAAACTAAACAGAATTTAACAGTAATAATAGAACCTCAAAGAGAACTGTGCTTGATCCTCAAGGGAAAACAACGCTGCGGACTTAGCCTTCCATTAATCAAATAGAGAATGAAATTTTATTGATAAAACTAAAAGTCTGAACTGGAATTGAAAAAAACGAAAATAAAAGAGAAAGAGAAGAGAGACTAAAACTAAAAACGAAAAATAGAAGAGAGAGAGGAGAGAGAGAGAGTCTCCCGCGAGGGAGAGAGGGAGTCCCCTAAACTAGAACCTTGGTGCTGTTATATAGTTTTTTTCAGCCCCAAAGCTTACAAATATGTTTTAAATCCAAGCCCATAAGTAAAATCAAATCAAATCTAGATAAGATAAGATAAGATAAGATCTAGATGAAATAATATCTAGATGAGATCAAATCTAAATAATATCTAGATAAGATAAGATCTAATTTTATAGAATAAATTAGTCTGCCCTCTTCAAGTCCAAGCCCAATTCTAGATTCAAGCCCAATGCTTCATTAATTCCTGAAATTAGATTAAAAACATCAAATTAGCTGAATGGGTCCAAATAATAAAACTGCCTAATTAATTGACAAGTAAGACCAATCAATAATTAAAATGGTGCAAAAAGGGTTTAGAAAATAGAAGAAAATGATGGCACATCACCCCTGCATCAAAATATATATAAAGATATAAAATAGGTAATAACTAAATACTAATAAGAAACATTATTTTCTCCAAAAAAAAAACATTGTAACTACAAGTCTACAGGTGCCTAAGTCAGATTGGGAGGGGTGAGAGGAGCGGGACCTTGTGATCTCTCGCGCCACATATTTGTAGAATGTAACGTGATTGTTGATTGACATGTTGGGAACTCTCTCTTCTTTCGTATGGGTACTAATATTCCACATTTCTGCTAGTTTCTCCCATGCTTAGCTAGTTAGCTAGTTGTTCCTACAAATAAAAAATAAAATAAAAGTGTTAATTAACTAGGGGTTTTGTTTTTGTGTGTTGTGTGAAGGAGAGAAAATTTATCATTGAGTTGTGTGGGGTGAGCTGAAGAGTGAAATGGGTGGTGAGGGACATTGAGTTTATGCTTGTGCTGCTTGCACCCACAACTGTCTACTCTTCCAAAAAACAAAACAAACCTCACCTTCACCTTCACCGACCTCTTTCTTCAAGCTCATCACTAAATGAGAACATTTAAAAACTTTGGATCGTTTCATATTCATCTTCTCCTAAATTTTACTTTCCTTTTTCAAACATTCTTATTCCATCTCTTTTACTTAATATTATTGCGTTTACATTTAAAGTTGGTTTCTTAGGTTTTTAACTTATTATTATTGTGTATACATTTAAAGAATGTGAAATTGACTAGGTTGAAATGGAAATCTAAGATCCTTGTCCACAATATTCAACCCATATCATTGGTGAAAATGCAATATTTAACCCCAAGTCATTAATTTGCGCTCTATGCTCCTGCTCTGCTTACTCCTCCTAATCTGTAATGGATCTTTACCATTTCTTCACTGGATCTACATTGGGTTTGTATATCTGAAAAAATAAAATAAATATTTGACAGATAATGGAGCAGGGAAGGAGATAGGAGAGGGGGTGATGGTGGTGCCGAAGGGTTCATCAATGTCGAAAATTGTCTCCGGTGGTGGCAAATGGTGGTTAGTGTCAAAGTAACCAGAGAGAAAAAGAGATGTGGTGGTAAATTGTGAAGAGTGTACCATAATACTATAGAATGAGATTGATCTAAAGGTTGTTATTTTTGTGCATTATACACAAAACTTACTTCCTCGTCGTAGTCTGTGCCAATATATATATATATATATGGGACTTTAGCCCATCCCCTTCTTCCTCAAACTTCTTTAAACTATTTAGTTAATAATTTTTTATGAAAAAATATTATTAATAATATATACTAATTAATAATAATATACTACTTCTATTAATATATATATATATATATATATATATATATATATATATATATATATATACTAGTTAATATATAATAATTAGTTTGATACCCATGCGATGCACATGTTGATGCAATGCATGAGTTAGTTTGAAAAACAACATAAAGATTTAAAATATTTGTGAACTAAAAATGAAAAAAAAGAGTACAAAATTTTGTATTAATACCAATAAAATTTAAGAATGAGAAAAGTGCTCTTAATAAATATCTTATATATTAAGATAAATTCTCAAAAACATCTTTATATACAACATTAATTGTACAGTTTTCAGATATGTTCTCATGATTTTTCAGCAACATTTTTAATCACTCTCTAGAATGCACTATTAAAAAAAGTAACATATAATTGTTCATTGGTAAACACATGTCTTGGAAGATATAGTCCAAATAAAGAGAGTATCTAGCCTTAAGATTTATTTATTGTCATCGCAACTGAGACAATAATAGGAAATTGTCTTCATTGGAACTTTATTGGTAGCATTTGGTTGCTAGGAATCATATTGTAGAAGCAAATAATACAAGAAGGGGGAGTTGAATTGTGTTTTTAGGAATTTAAAACTTTTTCTAAGACAGATAGAACGTTTGTCGTCTAATGTAGAAAGATATGGTAGACGAGGATAAAAACAGTTTTTCTTTGGAAAATGAAACAAGATCTAAAACTAAAACCAAATTCAAACTCTTTGTCAGTTAAATCAAAAGAAAGAAGCACACAAAGAATTATACTAGTTTGTCTCAAACCCAAGACCACGACTAGTTCTTGGCAACCACTAAGGTTCCACTAACTTGTCAAAGTTATAAGAATTATTCATTGTCACTTCTAGCTCTTTATACTTGCAGCTCTACCCCAAGTTTGACCTAAACTAGTATTTTTTGTCCTACCAAGCCTATAATACCTTTAAATATAACCTTTCAAATAACCCGTTAACTTTAATTTAAACAACAAGATATACTTAGTTCTTATCAATGTTAACTTAAATGTTAGAAAAGGTAGTGGAATTTTGTAGATGCAAATGCCTTTGGTGTTTTGATGATGATCATGATGATATGATGCAATTCATGCAAATGGGCTTTTCAAGTTTAAATTCAAGACAATACTTCAAGAATACAAGTCACAACATCAAGAAGATCACTAGTATATTAGGAAGGGAATTCCTAATTGAATTAGCAAAAGGTTTGGCCAAGTAATTTAAATTAAAAAGTGTTTTTCAAAGGATTTACTCTCTGGTAATCGATTACCAGAGGATGTAATCGATTACCAGTGGCCAAATATGCTTTACAACAGCTACTAAAAATTTGAATTCAAATTTTAGACTGTGTAATCGATTACACAATTTTGGTAATCGCTTACCAGCAGTTAATAAACGTTTTAAATTCAAATTTTAAAAGCTGTAATCGATTACACAAATCCTGTAATCGATTACCAGACAAGACTTTCAGAAAAATAAGTCTAAGAGTCACAACTTCTCAAAAGGTTTTTTCATGACCACCAATGGTCTATATATATGTGATTTACAACACGAATTTGAGAAGAGTTTTTCAGAACAGCAAGTGTTTATTCTCTCAAAGAGCAAAATCATTTATCCTCTTAAGAATTCCTTGGCCAATTCAATTGCAATTCATTAAGGAATCATTTGAGTGCTCAGATTGTAAAATCTATCTCTTTCAAGAGAGATTCATTCTTCTTCTTCTTCTAATTCTCTAAGGGATTAAGAGACCGAGGGTCTCTTGTTGTAAAAGAATTCTAAACACAAAGGAAGGATTGTCCTTGTGTGTTTAGAACTTGTAAAAGGAATTTACAAGATAGTGGAACTCTCAAGCGGGTTGCTTGGGGACTGGACGTAGGCACAAGGGTGTGGCCGAACCAGTATAAATCTGAGTTTGCACTTTCTCTTCCCTTAAACTCCTTTATTTATTATTGCTTTATATTCATATTCAAATTGTTTTATTTGAATTAATATTTAAGAAGTTCATTGTTAAGGGAATTTATAACTTGATAAAAAAAAGTCAAATAGATTTTTAATTGGGGAAGTAGTTTGGAATATCTTAATTCAACCCCCCCTTCTTAAGATATCTGAGGCCACTTGTCTAACAAGTGGTATCAGAGCTTCATTCTTGTATAAAGTTTAGAAGCTTCAAGAAAAAGATTGCCTCAGCAAACTCCTTATTTCCAGAAGGGAATTCTATCAATAGACCTCCAATCTTTAATGGAAAGGGTTACCATTACTGGAAAACCCGAATGCAAATTTTTATTGAGGCAATAGACCTAAATATTTGGGAAGCCATAGAAATAGGGCCTTATATACCCACCACAGTAGAAAGAATTACAATAGATGGCAGTTCATCAAGTGAAAGTATAACAATAGAAAAACCAAGAGATAGATGGTCTGAAGAGGATAGAAAACGAGTACAATACAATTTAAAAGCCAAAAACATAATAACATCTGCCCTGGGAATGGATGAATATTTCAGGGTTTCAAATTGTAAGAGTGCTAAGGAAATGTGGGACACTCTTCGATTAACACATGAAGGAACTACAGATGTTAAAAGATCTAGGATAAATGCACTAACTCATGAATATGAACTATTTAGAATGAATGCAAATGAAAATATTCAAAGCATGCAAAAGAGATTTACACATATAGTAAATCATCTAGCAGCCTTAGGTAAAGAATTTCAAAATGAGGATCTCATAAACAAGGTGTTAAGATGTTTAAGTAGAGAATGGCAACCTAAAGTAACGGCCATTACTGAATCAAGAGATTTGTCTAACATGTCCCTTGCCACTTTATTTGGAAAGTTACAGGAACACGAGATGGAATTATTGAGATTACACCAACATGAAGAAAATGACAAGAAAAAGAAAGGAATTGCTCTTAAAGCATCATCCTCAATCCAAGAAGAAAGTGATCAGGAAAATAATCCAGATGATGATGATGATCTAAGTTCTTTTGTAAAAAGATTCAACAAGTTTCTTAAAGTAAGAAGAAATCAGAGGCGACCCAATTTTAAATCAAAGAGAAGGACAGAAACTTCATCCTCTACTTTAAAATGCTTTGAACGCAATCAACCTGGACATCTGAGGGTTGATTGTCCCATCTTCAAGAAAAAGATGGAGAAATCTGAAAAGAAAAATCTTAGTGAAAAGAAACTGAAGAAAGCATACATCACATGGGATGAAAACGATATGGAATCTTCTGAAGATTCAGAAAATGAAGAGATAAATCTCTGCCTTATGGCTAAAAGTTATGAAAGTGATGAAGAGGTAACATCTTCAAATAACTTATCTATTTCTTTTGATGAATTGCAAGATGCATTTGCTGATCTGCATAAAGAGTCAATTAAACTTGCAAAGTTAGTTTCATCTTCTAAGAAAACAATTTCAAATTTAGAAAATGAAATTTCAAAATTAAACAAAGAATTAGATCATCTTAGAAATGAAGTCTCAATTTCTAAAACAAATGAAAAATTTAATATCTCCACTATTTCTGACAAGAAAATGTCAGATTCTTGTAGTTGTTGTGAAAAATATGAAAGAAATTAAAGAGTTGAAAAATTCACTTGCAAAATTTTCTTATAGTAAAAATAATTTAGATGTTATATTAAGTAAACAAAGATATGTTTCCAATAAGAATGGACTAGGGTATAAATCTGAAAAACAACAAAAGTTTCATAAAAACTTCTCTACTTCCACACAAAAATGTAATTCTAATTCTATTACTTGTTTTTACTGTGGAAGAAGAGGACATGGCATATCAACTTGTTACTTCAAGAAAAATTACAGCAACATTAAAATGATATGGGTCCCAAAAGGATCCTCAGTTTATACTAACATACAAGGACCCAATAAAGTTTGGGTACCTAAGTCAAAAACTTGATTATGTAGGTATCTTTGAGAAAGAAGTGGTACATAGATAGCGGATGCTCAAAACATATGACTGGAGATGCATCAAAGTTTACACATATCTCTCCAAAGAAAAGCGGACATGTAACATATGGTGACAACAACAAAGGAAGAATCCTTGGAGTTGGTAAAATAGGTACAAATTCTTCAAACTCCATTGAAAATGTTCTACTTGTTGAAGGCCTTAAGCACAGCCTGCTTAGCATTAGTCAATTATGCGACAAAGGCTATCTAGTATCATTTGATTCTCAGAAATGTCTTATAGAACATAAGCATGACATTAATATAAAGCATGTAGGACATAGAGTTAATAATGTTTACATGATAGACTTAAGCATAAAACTAGAAAACAATCATTGCTTTCTTAGCAAAGATGATGATCCATGGTTATGGCATAAAAGAATTGCTCACATAAACATGGATCACTTAAATAAATTAATTTCAAAAGATTTAGTAGTAGGTTTGCCTAAATTGAAATTTGAAAAAGATAAACTATGTGATGCATGTCAAAAGGGCAAACAAACAAGAGTCTCATTCAAACCTAAAAATGTTGTTTCAACCACTCAACCCTTACAATTATTACATATGGATTTATTTGGTCCGTCTAGAACCATGAGTTTTGGAGGAAATTACTATGCCCTAGTTATAGTTGATGATTTCTCTAGATATACTTGGACATTATTTATTACACATAAAAGTGATGCATTCCAAGCATTTAGAAAACTTGCTAAAGTTATACAAAACAAGAAAAATCTTAAGATTGCATCCATTAGAAGTGATCATGGGGGTGAGTTCGAAAACAAAGATTTTGAATTATTCTGTGATGAACATGGTATTGAACACAATTTTTCTGCACCTAGAACCCCTCAACAAAATGGAGTTGTTGAGAGGAAAAATAGGTCATTGGAAGAAATTGCTAGAACTTTATTAAATGATACTTCTCTTCCAAAGTATTTTTGGGCTGAAGCGGTGAATACTGCATGTTACATCATGAATAGGGCCTTAATAAGACTCATTTTAAAGAAAACCCCATACGAGTTATATAATGGTAGAAAACCTAATATTTCACATCTACATGTTTTTGGTTGCAAATGCTTTGTGCTCAATAATGGTAAAGATAACTTAGGAAAATTCGATGCAAAATCTGATGATGGTATTTTTCTTGGATATTCATTAGAAAGCAAAGCATATAGGATATATAATAAAAGAACTATGAATATCGAGGAATCCATTCATGTTACCTTTGATGAATCTAATGCTATCTTGTCAAGAAAGAATATGCTAGATGATATTGCAGATTCTTTAGAACATATGAATATTTATGAACAAGATTCCAAAGGAAATGATAAAGGAAACAATGAAGATCCTCTAGAAGAAGTCAAATCCAATGATGAACTTCCAAGAGAATGGAAAGCTTCAAGGGATCATCCCCTCGACAATATTATTGGTGATATCTCAAAAGGGGTAACAACTAGACATTCTCTTAAAGATTTATGCAATAATATGGCTTTTGTATCTATGATTGAACCTAAAAATATAAAAGAAGCCATAATAGATGATAACTGGATCATTGCCATGCAAGAAGAGCTGAATCAATTTGAAAGAAACAATGTGTGGAAATTAGTAAAAAAAACCTGAAAATTATCCTATCATAGGAACAAAATGGGTTTTTAGAAATAAATTAGATGAACATGGTATAATTATTAGAAATAAAGCCAGGTTAGTAGCAAAAAGGTATAATCAAGAAGAAGGAATAGACTATGAAGAAACATATGCTCCTGTTGCAAGATTAGAAGCCATTAGAATGCTCTTAGCATATGCATCCATAATGGATTTTAAACTTTATCAAATGGATGTTAAGAGTGCTTTTCTAAATGGCTTAATTCAAGAAGAGGTATATGTTGAACAACCCCCTGGTTTTGAAATTCTGGATAAACCAAATCATGTTTATAAATTACAAAAGGCTCTTTATGGTTTGAAACCAGCCCCTAGGGCGTGGTATGAACGCTTAAGCAATTTTCTTCTAGAAAAAGAATTCTCTAGAGGTAAAGTGGATACCACATTATTCATAAAGATAAAGCACAATGATATTTTGTTGGTTCAAATATATGTTGATGATATAATTTTTGGATCCACTAATGATTCATTGTGCAAGGAGTTTTCCCTTGATATGCAAAGTGAATTTGAAATGTCAATGATGGGAGAACTAAAGTACTTTCTGGGATTACAAATCAAGCAAACTCAAGAAGGTATATTCATCAATCAATCCAAGTACTGCAGGGAATTGATCAAAAGATTTGGGATGGAAAGTGCAAAACACATGTCCACACCAATGAGCACTAGTTGTTACTTAGATAAAGATGAATCTGGTCAGTCTATAGACATAAAACAATATCGAGGTATGATCGGATCTCTTCTCTATTTATCTGCTAGTAGACTTGATATTATGTTTAGTGTATGCATGTGTGCTAGGTTTCAATCCAACCCCAAACAATCACATTTGAGTGCAGTAAAGATAATCATGAGATATCTATTAGGTACAATCAATTTAGGATTATGGTATCCTAAGAATTCAACATGTAACTTAATAGGATATTCTGATTCTGATTTTGCCGGATCTAAAACTGATAGAAAGAGCACAAGTGGAACTTGTCAATTCATTGGATCGGCTCTTGTCTCATGGCATAGTAAGAAACAAAACAGTGTTGCTTTATCCACTGCTGAAGTGAAGTATATCTCTGCTGGAAGTTGTTGTGCACAGATTTTATGGATGAAGCAACAATTATCTGACTATGGCATCCTTCTTGATCGCATACCTATTAGGTGTGATAATACTAGTGCCATAAATCTATCCAAAAACCCAGTTCAATACTCTAGAACTAAACATATAGAGATTAGACACCATTTTCTTAGAGATCATGTCCTAAAGGGAGATTGTGTATTAGAGTTTCTTGATACTAAGAATCAACTCGCAGATATTTTAACAAAACCTCTCCCCAAGGAAGTATTCTTCTCTATTAGAAGAGAATTAGGCCTTTTAGATGTTAGTAATTTAGAAAAATAAGGATTGATTGATTAATTTACTTTTATGATTGATTGTTTATAGATTATTTTGATTGATCTTGTTTAAATTCATGTTAATTATGATAGAATTTATAATTTCCTTTGTATTTAATAGTTGAATGATTGAATTAAGTGCATTAGTAGTTAGAATTAATCATATTGGATGTGTTTTAGCATAAACATAGATATTCTCTTAAGAAACTAGCCTAGGATAGGCTCTGGTAATCGATTACCATCCAGTCTAATCGATTACACATGAACAGGCAGCCTGTAATCGATTACAACATCCTGTAATCGATTACCAGAAGGCTTATTGCTCCTGTAATCGATTACCAATCCCTATAATCGATTACAACTCGTCCTAGTCTATAAATACTCACGAAATCAGCATTGTTGCGCAGCCACAGCCTCCCCTCACGTCTCCTTCATACCTAAATCTTCCAAGCTTCGTATCTTACTCAAATCTTCACCAAATCGCGTCCCGTAAAGCCCAATCTTCCTCTTTTTCACTCCTCTTTCACTTCCACCGATTGAAATCCACTCAAACTTCATCAAAATGGCAGAACCATCGAAGAAGAGAAAGGGATCATCCTCCACCACCGCTGCTGCTGCCCATCACCGCCACGGACCATCCGGAGCACCCACAGCACCTATTCATCCCTCTTTGTCATCTCCAAGATCGTCCACATTGTTTTCATCCGATGATCAGCATCTACGGTACCTTTCTTAGTTTTCTTCTAGAATCATCTTAGACCCTAAGTACCTAGACGTAGAATTCTTTAATGATGAAACGTTTGATTGCTATCAAGTGTTTCAAAATTTTGGCCTTGTTGATTTCATGTCATTAAAATTGCCATATTATCCTGAACTTGTAAAGGTCTTCTACTACAATTTAAAAATTCAGGATGGCATTATTATTTCTGAGGTGCATGGTATTCCTATGGTCATTGATCAGTCACTGTTCTTTTCTTTAACTAATTTACCCAGTCAAGGTGCACCTTTTGAGGGCACCATTGTTGATGATTGAAAATTTGATTATTCGAGTCATGATGCTCGTCGTATGGTCTGCAATGATCAAGCTGAAATGACCGGTAGATTGCTGGCCGGGTCATTAACATTTGATAATCGCATCATGCACTATATAATTGTTAGAATTTTGCTTCCTCGGTCTTCAAATTTAGCACAAGCCTCTGAGGAGGATTTGATTCTTATGTGGGCTTTTCTTACCGGTCGTCAGATCGACTGGGGCCATTTGGTTCGATATCGTATGCATAAGGCATTACGGGCCAATGCACCTCTCCCTTATCCACATTTGATTACTTTGTTTCTGCGTCATTTTCAAATTCCGCTTGATGATGAACCATTTGTTCAAGTCAAGCATTCCTTTGCAACTGGTGCTGGTGCCATGACTTCCTTTGGGTACCGTAAAGATCGGAATGGTCAATGGCTGAAGAAGGATGCACTCCCTCCTCAAGATGAACGTACTCCTTCACCTCCTCCTCAGCGCAATGATTCAGCACTCATGAATGAAGTCCTCTCCGAATTACGGGGTCTTCGTTCTTATGTTGGTTACCGTTTCGACTCATTAGATACACGCTTTTCCGGCATGGACATTCGCCTCACACAGCTCGAAGAGGATGTAGGATACATTCGTCAGAGTTTCGATCTTCCACCACCACCTCAACCTTCTTAGAATTTAGTTTCTAATTATATGTCTCTTATAAGCCGTGTATTTTGGCTGTTTAGTTTCTTAGAGTTTAAATTATTATGTTAAGTACTCTATTTATCTTGTAGAATTTGAATTTCCAACTTTTATGCTTTGATACTCTGTGGTTTGGTTTTAAATTATTTGGATTATGGTTTGGTTATTTCTCATTTGTGAGTTTAGTTGCTTATGCCTTACACTTTGATGTTCATCTGTTTCTATTCCCTTATTATCTCTGGTTTACTTCTCAAGAACTTTGGCTTTTTGATGTTGCCAAAGGGGGAGAAAAATGGGGTGTAGAAAAGCTTAACAAACTTAGAAATCAAGTGCTCATAAATTCCAACACATAGGGGGAGTAAACGCAAATTTTATATATATACAATTGTTTGTTGCTTGCTTGAATCTTGATTTCAGGACTTGTATTGTCATCATCAAAAAGGGGGAGATTGTAGATGCAAATGCCTTTGGTGTTTTGATGATGATCATGATGATATGATGCAATTAATGCAAATGGGCTTTTCAAGTTTAAATTCAAGACAATACTTCAAGAATACAAGTCACAACATCAAGAAGATCACTAGTATATTAGGAAGGGAATTCCTAATTGAATTAGCAAAAGGTTTGGTCAAGTAATTTAAATTAAAAAGTGTTTTTCAAAGGATTTTCTCTCTGGTAATCGATTACCAGAGGATGTAATCGATTACCAGTGGCCAAATATGCTTTACAACAGCTACTAAAAATTTGAATTCAAATTTTAGACTGTGTAATCGATTACACAATTTTGGTAATCGATTACCAGCAGTTAATAAACGTTTTAAATTCAAATTTTAAAAGCTGTAATCGATTACACAAATCCTGTAATCGATTACCAGACAAGACTTTCAAAAAAATAAGTCTAAGAGTCACAACTTCTCAAAAGGTTTTTTCATGACCACCAATGGTCTATATATATGTGATTTACAACACGAATTTGAGAATAGTTTTTCAGAACAGCAAGTGTTTATTCTCTCAAAGAGCAAAATCATTTATCCTCTTAAGAATTCCTTGGCCAATTCAATTGCAATTCAATAAGGAATCATTTGAGTGCTCAGATTGTAAAATCTATATCTTTCAAGAGAGATTCATTCTTCTTCTTCTTCTAATTCTCTAAGGGATTAAGAGACCGAGGGTCTCTTGTTGTAAAAGAATTCTAAACACAAAGGAAGGATTGTCCTTGTGTGTTTAGAACTTGTAAAAGGAATTTACAAGATAGTGGAACTCTCAAGCGGGTTGCTTGGGGACTGGACGTAGGCACAAGGGTGTGGCCGAACCAGTATAAATCTGAGTTTGCACTTTCTCTTCCCTTAAACTCCTTTATTTATTATTGCTTTATATTCATATTCAAATTGTTTTATTTGAATTAATATTTAAGAAGTTCATTGTTAAGGGAATTTATAACTTGATAAAAAAAAGTTAAATAGATTTTTAATTGGGGAAGTAGTTTGGAATATCTTAATTCAACCCCCCTTCTTAAGATATCTGAGGCCACTTGTCTAACAAATTTTTTGTCAAAAATAAAAACTTCATAAGTTAAAATCAAAGGACATCATTTGATCTTTAAATCATGCAAGGTAAAATGTAGTAACCATTTAACACATTAAAACTTGAGGCGACGAGTAAGTAGGAATGGAAATAAATCATACATGCTGAGAGAAGAAATAAATGAAGATAAACAAGGGAACTTCCTGTTAGACCTTGTGGCCTCAATAATCTTAAGAGGGATAGGCTTAGAATGCAGAAGAAGCAACAATAATCAATTTAACAATTTTCTTTAAACATGCAAGACACAATTGATTGCAACAAAATAAATAAGATAAGGGAAGAGAGAATGCAAACACAATTTTATACTGGTTCGGCCACTTCCCGTGCCTACGTCCAGTACTCAAGCAACCCACTTGAGATTTCCACTATCTTTGTAAAATCCTTTACAAAGTCTGAACCACACAGGGACAACCCATCCCTTGTGTTCAGATGCTTTACAACAAGAGACTCACAGTCTCTTAGCCAATCTCATTGAATAAGAAGAATGAAAGAAGAATTCTATCTTCAAGAGAAGAATATTACAATGAAGATCATGTAAGAATCCTTATAGATTTTGCAAGTGTTTGACCAAGGATTTCTTTTGAGAGAGCATTTGACAATGAAGTTCTTTTGGAATCTCTCTCATTGTCTTTTGAGAGGATAATACATTTTTGCCAAGCAAAACTCTCTTAATCTTTTGAGAGGATAAAACATTTTGATCAATCAAAACTCTCTCTTTAATTTGTGCCCAAGTCACCTATTTATAGGCCTTTGATGGTCATTCACAAATCCAATGAAAAGATGTGACTATTGGCAGATTTTCTGAAAACTCTCCACTGGTAATCAATTACAATGTTTGTGTAATCGATTACACAGTTATAATTTGAAGGGTCATGACTTTTGAATTTGAATTTCAGAAATTTCGTTGCTGGTAATCGATTACAGACATATGTTAATCGATTACATGTTGAAAATTCAAAATTCAAAATCCTTTTCAACAGCTATTGTTCAACCCTGTCTTCTGGTAATCGATTACACTTCCTAGTAATCGATTACTAGAGCCTTGCATGTCTTGAAAGCACTTTGTTTTAAGGCAAGACTTGGTCTTTAGTGAATCTTGAAACAAGGCTTTGTTTGTTGAAGCAATCTTGAATTATTCTTGAAGAAAATGCTTATCATTTGAAGCAACCTTGTTAGATTCTTCTTTGACATCATCAAAATCATGTATACATACATTCACATTCTCCCCCTTTTGATGATGACAAACATGTGATTTCTTCTCGACATCATCAAAGCTTGCATGATTCACATTCTCCTCCTTTTTCAAGCAAATTCTTCTTGACATCATCAAAATCTTCATGATTTACATTCTCCCCCCTTTTGATGATGACAACCACCTGTAGGTTAGGAGCAACAACAAAGAAAAAATATCTATTTGCATATAGTTTACTCCCCCTTGGTTTTGCAATGTTTGCTTATATGAGACAATTGAAGATTTCATATTTTTCATATATAAAAAGTTGTCTCATAAAGAATAGATAATTTTTCCTTACTATTTTATCTTTTATCTTTCTCTCCCCCTTTGTCAACATCAAAAACAAATCATGAATAGAGAGGAGAAAAATGTTACCACTTGTTGTAATGTATAAAAATCAAGTGATACCAAAAGGCATTAAAACAAACTATTTTGCACTCACAAAAACACAATCAATCAAACACACAATCAAAAGCAATTAACAAAAAATAATCAAAAACAATTATCAAAGACAATATCAATCATAATCATCAATGACAATAAAAAATTTAAGCAAAAAACAAGCATCAAAACTCAATCAAAAGTTAACAATCATAGACAAAAATCATCAAAAGTAATCAATCAAAGATAAGTGACTTGTTGGTATCATTTGATATTACTTGTTGGGCTTGTTGATCAAGTGGCCTTTGTTTGTTGTCTCCATAAATCACATATCCATTTGTCTTGGGGAGAAATATGAATCAACTTTGATGCATGCCATGTGTTTGGAGAAATTGCTATCAATGTATCGCCTTTGCTCTTCTCCGTTTCCATAGTCTTTCATCATGATACCCAGATTTATGATTTTATTTTTCTGAATCACTTGAAGAATTTTTGTCATTTTCTTCCCAAGTGATCTATGCTTTCTTTTCTTTCTTTTCTTTGAGATTCCTCTTGTCGGATTTTTCAATTCTTCTTTCAAAGACAAGATAATCGAATCTCATGTGCCCAGGTTGATTACTTTCATAGCATGTTGGGGCTAAGGAGGAGTCTTCTTCTTTCTTCTTTGTATTGATGTTTGATTCCCTTTTATTTCTTTTGTTTCTCAGAAATTTATTGAACCTTTTCACAAAGAGTCTGAAATCATCATCATCTTCTTCTGTTTCAGTCAAGTCCTCTTTGTCACTTTCTTCTTGAATAAAAGATGATGAGGCTTTGAGTGTTATTCCTTTTCTCTTTATATCATTCTCTTCATGTTGATGGAGTCTCATAAGTTCCATTTCATGTTCTTGAAGTTTTCCAAAGAGAGTGGCAAGAGACATATTAGTGAGATCTCTTGATTCTGCAATTGCTGTTACTTTTTGTTGCCATTGCCTGCTTAAACATCTCAACACTTTGTTAATAAGATCTTCATTAGGAAATATTTTTCCCAATGATGCAAGATGATTAACTATACAAGTAAATCTCTTCTGCATATCTTCTATGGTCTCATATTGAAACATTTTGAACAGCTCATATTCATGTGTGAGAGTGTTTATTCTAGATCTCTTGACATCAGTTGTGCCTTCATAGGTTACTTGCAATGTATCCCACATTTCTTTTGCATTTTTACAATTTGAGACTCTAAAAAATTCATCCATGCCTAATGCAGAAGTGATTATATTTTTGGCATTTAAATTGTATTGAACCTTTCTTCTTTCATCATCATTCCATTCTTCTCTTGGTTTTTCTATAGTTGCATTTCCCACTACCTTTGTAGGAATAAAAGGACCAACTTCAATGGCTTCCCATATATTTAAATCTATGGCTTCAATAAGGATCTGCATTCGGGTTTTCCAATAGTGATAACCTTCGCCATTGAATATAAGAGGCCTATCAATAGAATTTCCCTCAAGAAATGGAAAGTTGGATGAGGCCATATCTATTCTTGAAGTTTTTAAACTTTATACAAGAATCCTGCTCTGATACCACTTGTTAGACCTTGTGGCCTCAATAATCTTAAGAAGAAAATGCTTATCATTTGAAGCAGCCTTGTTAGATTCTTCTTTGACATCATCAAAATCATGTATACATACATTCACATTCTCCCCCTTTTTTATGATGACAAACATGTGATTTCTGCTTGACATCATCAAAGCTTGCATGATTCACATTCTCCTCCTTTTTGAAGCAAATTCTTCTTGACATAATCAAAATCTTCATGATTTACACTTCCATTGTTACCAAATATAGTAATAGCAATAAGTATCATATGCCAGAAGAGTTAACAGAAAAATTAAGTCTCAAATGGACCAGGGAGTAACATTTACAACCCAAAATAATAATGTAAATAGTAATGACTGGTAATTACAAAAGGTCTGAGCCTAGGTCTACCCATCTCCAAAATACATAAGGGCAAAACCTGAAAACTCAAAGCAATCATCTATACCTAAGCCCCAAAGTCAGTTGTATCCACAAAAAGAATTAGTCAAAGTCAGATAGAGAAAGGCCCCCTAGTAGGACTCCTTAGACGAATCCTGTGAGGAATCCTCCTCTATGATCTCTGGAGCAAGGTCCTCCTTGTCCATAGACTGATCCTCCTCATATGACATATCCTCCTCCTGGTTCTCTCCCTCATCCTCCGACACAAGATCCACCATATCTACCCCAAGTGGTATCCAAGCCTTTGGCAAAATCGAACGGGGAGACACCAGAGAAGGGGAAGTGGCATTAGTATCCTTGGATGAGGAGTCAAAATCAAAATGAGATATTGCAACGTCAGCAGACGATGAAAGCGACTCGGATGGAATGACCACCTCAGGCACAAGCATCACAAAGCGATAGTAAGACGACGTAGGCTGGGTCTATGCAAATCAAAAGTCAATAATATGAATCCTATCTCCTGGTGTTGGATCGAGTGGCCTCAGAATAATTAAGAAAGGGGGTTGAATTAATTACTCCTAAACCTTTACTAATTAAAAATTTACTCTTCTAAGGCTTTTACTTACGTTGTTAAGAGAACAAGGAGTAGAAGAGAAACTTAACCAAAAGTAAAAGCGGAAATTAAAATGCACAGCGGAAATTAAAAGAGTAAGGAAGAAGGAGATAAACACACAAGAGTTTTTGTACTGGTTCGGCAATAACCCGTGCCTACATCCAGTCCCCAAGCGACCTGCGGTCCTTGATATTTCTTTCAACCTTGTAAAAATCCTTTAAAAAAAAAGATTCACAAGGGATGTACCCTCCCTTGTTCTCTTTGAACCTAGTGGATGAACCCTCCACTAGAACTGATCCACAAGAGATGTACCCTCTCTTGTTCTCAGTCAACAACCCAAGTAGATGTACCCTCTACTTGTACCATAAAGGATGTACCCTCCAATGTGTTAAGACAAAGATCTCAGGCGGTTAAACCTTTGATACTTTGTGAATGGGGATACAAAAGAATTCTCAGGCGATTAGTCCTTTGAACACTTTTGTATAAGGGAAAAGGAAGAATCAAAATAATTCTCAGACTGTGTCGTTTTGAATTCTTTGACAAGGGAGAAGGGAGACACAAAAGAATTCAGGCGGTTAGTCCTTTGTTCTTTTGGAAAAGGGAGAAGAGAGACACAAAAAGAATTCAGGTGGTTGGTGATGTGCCATCATTTTCTTCTATTTTCTAAACCCTTTTTGCACCATTTTAATTATTGATTGGTCTTAATTGTCAATTAATTAGGCAGTTTTATTATTTGGGCCCATTCAGCTAATTTGATGTTTTTAATCTAATTTCAGGAATTAATGAAGCATTGGGCTTGAATCTAGCATTGGGCTTGAATCTAGAATTGGGCTTGGACTTGAAGAGGGCAGACTAATTTATTCTATAAAATTAGATCTTATCTTATCTAGATATTATTTAGATTTGATCTCATCTAGATATTATTTCATCTAGATCTTATCTTATCTTATCTTATCTAGATTTGATTTGATTTTACTTATGGGCTTGGATTTAAAACATATTTGTAAGCTTTGGGGCTGAAAAAAAAACTATATAACAGCACCAAGGTTCTAGTTTAGGGGACCCCCTCTCTCCCTCGCGGGGGATTCTCTCTCTCTCCTCTCTCTCTTCTATTTTTCGTTTTTAGTTTTAGTCTCTCTTCTCTTTCTCTTTTATTTTTGTTTTTTTTACAATTCCAGTTCAGACTTTTAGTTTTATCAATAAAATTTCATTCTCTATTTGATTAATGGAAGGCTAAGTCCGCAGCGTTGTTTTCCCTTGAGGATCAAGCACAGTTCTCTTTGAGGTTCTATTATTACTGTTAAATTCTGTTTAGTTTTTCCTCTTCACTAATTACTTTGAATTTGTTGCTTTTAATTCATGCATGCTTAGTGCTTGATTAATTGTCTCTGCGCTTAATTTACGTTCATGCTTAATGATCGTTTATGAGTAATTGGTGTATGTGATGCTTAATCACATAATGAATGCCTTATGTTGAATTTCGCTTAGTAATTTAATTTAGGGTTGGATTAAGTGGTTAAACTGATAAAGGATAAACTCTCGTAACCTAGGATAAGAGACTTGCTTGTGAATCAAGGGGAAGCAACGTGTTTTAATTCTGATATTTTCTAATTCACATATATTCGCTGTTTAATTTACAAAAGCAAACAACCCCCCCCCCATCGTTACTGTTACTGTTACTGCAAGTATATTATGAACATTTGGCTTGTCACTGCTCGTTGGGAAACGACCTAGGATCACTTCCTAGTTACTACATTTTAATGTTTATTTGATTCGGGTACGGCCTCGATCAGTTAGTCCTTGGCGAATTCTTTTTGGCAAAGGGAGAAGAGATGAAAAGAATGAATAGCACAAGTTTTCAGGGTTTAGAAAACCAGAAAACTTTGGAAAGCTTTTGGCACAAAGAAGAAGAAGAAGTTCAAAGAGATTCAAGGCTTGTAAAGGATTGTATTGGATTTATAGAAAAGATTGATTGAAAATGCAAAACAAAGTGTTGCTTTTATAGACTCTTCATGTCTGGTCAAGAGGACCATTTAGAAGAGTTATAACTTTTTGAAAAACTTAAAACCAATTTGAAAAAGTCAAAAACCATTTCAAGAGTCACATCTTTTGATTTATTCCAAAACAATCACTGGTAATCGATTACCAAATCAGTGTAATCGATTACACAAAGCTTTTATGTGAAAGGATGTGACTCTTCACATTTGAATTTGAATTTCAACGTTCAAAGGCACTGGTAATCGATTACCAAAACATTATAATCGATTACAACTTTTTTGAAATCAATTGGAACGTTGTAAATTCATTTGAAAACTTTTTCAAATTCATTTTGCTACTGGTAATCGATTACAACAATCTGGTAATCGATTACCAGAGAGTAAAAACTCTTTGGTAAACATGTTTTGAGAAAAATCCATGTGCTACTCAGTTTTTGAAAAAAAAAACCTTTTCATACTTATCCTGATTAAGTCTTGTCTTGATTCTTGAGTCTTGAGTCTTGAATCTTGATCTTGATTCTTGAAGCTTGATCCTTGAATCTTGATCTTGATTCTTGAAGCTTGATCCTTGAATCTTGATTCTTGAATTCAACTTTCCTCTTGAATCTTGAAGTGTTCTTCAACTTTCCTCTTGAATCTTGAAGTGTTCTTGATTCTATCTTGAACATCTTGAACTCATTCTTTGATTGACCTTTGAGCTTTTTTTCATCACCTTTGTCATCATCTTTGTTATCATCAAAACATCTTTTGAATCAATCTTGATTCATCATGAAGCTTTGCTTCTACACCTGGTACATCTGGCATAGGACAACAATGTAGGAATGGGGGAAGGTGTTGGATCAAGTGGCCTCAGAATAATTAAGAAGGGGGGGTTAAACTAATTATTCCTAAACCTTTACTAATTAAAAATTTACTCTTCTAAGGCTTTTACTATGTTGTTAAGTAAATGAAGAATAGAAAAGAAACTTAACCAAAAGTAAAAGCGGGAATTAAAGTGCACAGCGGAAATTAAAAGAGTAGGGAAGAAGGAGACAAACACACAAGAGTTTTTATACTGGTTCGGCAACAACCCGTGCCTACATCCAGTCCCCAAGCGACCTGTGGTCCTTGAGATTTCTTTTCAACCTTGTAAAAATCCTTTTACAAGAAAAGATCCACAAGGGATGTACCCTCCCTTGTTCTCTTTGAACAACCTAGTGGATGTACCCTCCACTAGAACTGATCCACAAGAGATGTACCCTCTCTTGTTCTCAGTCAACAACCCAAGTAGATGTACCCTCTACTTGTACAACAAAGGATGTACCCTCCAATGTGTTAAGACAAAGTTCTCAGGCGGTTAAACCTTTGAAACTTTGTGAATGGGGATACAAAAGAATTCTCAGGCGGTTAGTCCTTTGAAATATTTTGTATATGGGAAAGGAAAGAATCAAAAGAATTCTCAGACTGTGTCATTTTGAATTCTTTGACAAGGGAGAAGGGAGACACAAAAGAATTCAGGCGGTTAGTCCTTTGTTCTTTTGGAAAAGGAAGAAGAGAGACACAAAAAGAATTCAGGCGGTTAGTCCTTGGCGAATTCTTTTTGGCAAAGGGAGAAGGGAATGAAAAAGATGAATAGCACAAGTTTTGTTTTCATGGTTTGGAAAACCAGAAAACTTAAGAAAGCTTTTGCAAAGGAAGAAGAAAAAGAAATTCAAGAGGATGTTCAAAGAGATTCAAAGGATGTAAAAGATTGTAATCAATTTTCTTGAAAATGCAAGTTAAGGACTTGCTTTTATAGACTCTTCATGTCTGGTCAAGAAAACCATTAGAAGAGTTATAACCTTTAGAAAAACTTAAAAACCATTTGGAAAAGTTACAAATTTTAGAAAATCTTGAAAACTATTGGAAGAGTTACATCTTTTGATTTTGTTCAGAAACTATCACTGGTAATCGATTACCAAATCAGTGTAATCGATTACACAAAGCTTTTTTGTGAAAGGATGTGACTCTTCACATTTGAATTTGAATTTCAACGTTCAAACACACTGGTAATCGATTACCAAATCATTGTAATTGATTACAACATTTTGAAATCAATTGGAACGTTGTAAATTTAGTTGAAAGCTTTTTGAAAACAATTTTGCTACTCGTAATCGATTACAATAATCTGGTAATCGATTACCAGAGGGTAAAAACTCTTTGGTAAAAGGTTTTGAGAAAAATTCATGTGCTACTCAGTTTTTGAAAAAACTTTTTAATACTTATCTTGATTGAGTCTTCTCTTGATTCTTGAATCTTGAGTCTTGAATATTGATCTTGATTCTAGGAACCTGAATCTTGAAACTTGATTCTTGATTCTTGAAATCAAATTTCCTTTTGAACCTTGAAGTGTTCTTGATTCAATCTTGAACTCATTCTTTGATTCTTGAAGTCATCATCTTTGTTAACATGAAGTGTTCTTGACTTTTGAGGTTTTTGTCATCATCTTTGTTATCATCAAAACTCCTTGAATCTATCTTGATTCATCATGAAGCTTGCTTCTACAGAAAGGGCACCGGGCTCGTCATCTACTTCTGGAAATGGTAATAAGGGAGTATTACATCCCTTTTGGAACCACAAATACGAAAGTTAAGTCTCACACATAACCTAACAACCACCACATGCGATCGACTACCAAACAACACTCATGACATCCTATTCCACTTTCTACTCTCATAATGTTCTTACTTTGGTCCCAACACTGCCACTAAGCCTCTCAACCCTTCATAGTCTTACGCAACATATGGATGACGATTGGGAGGACATGTCACATGGCGGTACAGGACATCGGTACAGGACATGACACTGTCACATGGCCTGTGAGTCCTCCGCACTAACAGGGAATAAGACCCTTAGTTGGGTTATCACCACTCAACATTTCCCTTAGGTTCCTTTGAACTGTTTGGACTATCCCTCAATGTACCTACTGTGTGTCATCCACCCTCACTTAACGAATCCTCACTCATTCTACATGATAAGCATTGTGAATGAAGATTGCGTTGGTACTTGTGACTAGACATTAGAGGATGTATTCCCACTAAGTTAAGGATCATGCCCCACTCCCGACACAACATTCACTCTAATTCTAACACAATTACACTACCTCGTTTTCCATCCTTTCCCCGTAATATGTGACAATCCTCATGTAGTTCTCAATTGCAAGTATCCTCCATCACATACACACACAAACATAATAGGAGAGGAAAGGAATTAATCCTTTTCCCTCTCTAGGGTCATTATCAAAATGGCCCCTTAAGTAGACATTACCACTACCACGTCCATCATTATCAAACCTATAGCTAATCCATCACAAGACATCCAAGTAAAATTTGCCAAGGCTTGGGCACCCCCGGACCCTATCCCAAAGTGCAATAATTCAAGATCAATATCATAATAATCCATATGATGCAACATGTCTTGCCAAGTGGTCACACTCACTTGGTCTTTCAATCATTTAATCATAGAAATTCAATATAATAATAATCAATCAAAGTAAGAAATTAAGTTCATAAGCTATACCATAATTTTTATACAATTCTACACATACAAACACTTTCTCATTTGGAATTGCGCCTAATCACCCGCTTTTAAAAACAACATTCCTATTGATGTAGAAATCCAACTGAGGCAAACCATATATGTAAGGAGTTCAGTTTTGGACTCAAAATTCTCCAATTCCTCTCTCATTTGGTTAGATTTCGAAAATTCCCTGCACTTGGCCCCTAAAGTTCCCAAACTTGTTTCCTAAATTCCAAGAGTTGTAGAAATTCATTTCATGCAAATTTTATATCAAACCACAGTTACAGCGTTACAGGATTTGTGTTAAACATACAAAATCATCATGTAAATGAAGTTCTAGTGCCTAGCAACATAGTATGGGCCCTAAGAAATGAAATAATCCTCCCTTAACTCTTTGTTGACTCAATGAAGCAAAGAAAAGAGTGTGAGTTGAGCTAGAAACTTGAATACTTCCTAGTCATGAAAATGGAGAATGAAAGAGGAGATGAGCATTCAAGCTTCAAGAGAAGAAGAAAATAGTCAGGAGCATAGGAAGAGGCTTAGAAAACTCACCTAAACCTCCAAGAACTTAAGCTCTCAATGTAACATCCTGGAAATTTCTACCCGGAATTTTTGGAAACGATGTATTTTGAATGATTATATGTATGTATAAGTATTATTAAGTGTATATGCATATATGTTCTTGGTAAGGGTAGGAATAGTAGGGGCAAGATACGCGGGTTAGACTAATTAAGGAAGAGAAATCCATAACTGGGAGGTTATGGGTTAATTCTTAATTAATTAGTTAAAAATCATCGTTTTGCGTGCGACTTAGAATTTAACGAAACCAACCTCTGAACCACGCTCGGGGTTTTATTCTGAGTGTTTTGATATATATATTGCTTACTTTCAAAAACTGGCCCCGACGGACGCAGAGAAACGCGAGAAACTGGAACTAGAGAAACGGCACGCAAACCGAGGCAGGATTTTAGCGTTTCAGAGGTCAGATTTTCCCCACTTTTGTGACTGAGTATGGGTCACAGTCAAAAAGAGAAAGTGGGCCCTTTTTGCTCCAATCAAATAGGGACATGTGGCAGAGCTTGAATAAAATAATAGAAAAAGAGGAAAACCTTTTATTTAAAACCAAAAAGCTTTTCTCTCTCTTCACTCAGCCCTCACTTTTTTTTTCAGACAGCTTTCTCTCTCCCTCACGTTGCCTTTCTTCCTCCCTCATTCTCCATTAAAGCTTCATACAAAGCTTCAACCTTTAGTGCCCGTTTCTGCCCCAAATCGTGAAAGGAGAGCATTTTTGGAGTCGTGAAGTGCGTGGCTACGAGTGGGACTTCGAAATTTCAGGTTTGGGTGGACTTCTTTCTCTCTTAAATTTCGTGGGTATGGGGTTTTGGGAGATATGATGGGTGGTTTTGTTAGTTTTCTGCTGTGTAATGATTATTTGTGAAGGAACTTGTTGAAAGCTTGTTGAAATTGCCATGTTTGGATGAGTTAGACATACCCGTTCTGTTTTAGGGTTTTGTGATGATGTTTATATGCTGAAATTGCCTATGGAAACTGTTAGAGATGAAGGGTAGAGATAACCTAGGGTTAGGAAGTGAGAATGTGGTGTTATGAGTGGAAAAAGAGTGAGACTTTGAGGGTTGGAAGGCTAAGTCTGAATTCTGTGGTAAATGGAGGTTAAAATGAGTTAATCCTAGCTTGGAATGTCATTTAGAACATGTGAGAAAGGTTAGGCTGTGCTAGAGGGAAAAACAAATGACCAAAGTGAACCAAGAGCCATTTCTAGGGCAAAATTGGGTGTTGAAGAGTCAAATCGTGATTTGGTGGAATTTTAGGTGTAAATCCAGTTTGGGCAAGTTTAGATTGACGTTATGGACTGGTGTGAGGTGAGAGTTTGCCTCAAATTTACCTCATTCTAAATTTCACCTTTCAAACCTAGAAAAGCCATTGAATGGAGGGGTGTTGAACACCTAGATTCTGTGTTGCTGTGCTTTAAAGCTTGAATTTGGTTTAGGCATGATTGATACATGATTTGGGACTTGTAGGAATTGATTTGGGCAAGATTGGATGAGAGGAAGTGTGATTTTCGAAATCTGCACTTATGCAGAATTTTTGCTGTGAAATTGTGCAGCAGAATTTTGCACAAGTGCAGAGAAAATGCTTGTGTGTGGTTGGCTGTGGAAAGTCTAGTGCAGAATGCGTTCTGGATGTTTGCCAGTAGATCCCAACGGTCAAAATGTAGGCTTATGCACTAGAGACTTCCAGTAAAATTTTGGAGTCGATCCAACGGTTAACGAATTGGATCGAAGGAATTGTTACTGGGGCCTTTAAGTGAGAAAAGCTGTGATTTTGGTTGATGTGTTGAGCAGAGTTTTCTGCCTTTGCTCTGTTTTGCTTGGTTGTGATAGCTTGTGCTGTTTGAATGTTGTTTTGCTTGGATGTTGTGGAAGCTTGGGAGGATTGATGGGGACCCGGTATTGAGAGAAACGAGGATATGGGCTACGTGGGAGTACGTGAGCTCAGTTGGAGGTGGGCAACAGGGGATGGTGGGTTTATGCGCGCATTGTGGATGTGGAAAACTTGTTGTGCACCATCGCCCGACCGCCACCTAGTACCACATGTGATGGGTACCCCATAATCCTACAAGCTTGAGATGAGGAAGTGTTGAAGGGTGAAACTTCCTGCTTTTATTGTTGACCACAGAGTGGTACCTGGAGATATGTCGCGGGGGTCAGGAGACCTTGGGGACGTCAGGTGGGGTGCTATTGCCCAAAACCAAGCTTGACCAATCCCGACCCAACCCGGGCATAGTCGGTCAGTGAGAACCTGTGATGTACCTAAGCAGGCGAGCTCCTGGCAGTCAACAGATAAAAGGAAAACAAGACCACAAAGCAAGGAGGCTTGTGGTGGCTGGCCAGCTGTGAATTTTGTGTAATATGTGGATTGTGGCCTCTGGTAATCGATTACAAGGCTTAAAATTGAAGACAGGAGGCTAAGATGGTCTCTGGTAATCGATTACCAGGGGATGTAATCGATTACCAGGCTTGAAAACGAGGTCAGGAAGCTAGGGAAGCCTCTGGTAATCGATTACCAAGGGGTGTAATCGATTACCAGGCTTAAAAAGGGAACTGGGAGATGGTGGAAGCCTCTGGTAATCGATTACCAGCCTGTGTAATCGATTACACAGAGGAATGGGTCACTGGTAATCGATTACCAGGCATGTGTAATCGATTACACAGTGCATTATTGCATATTTCATGTCCTGAGGCTGTGTAATTCAAGTTTAGCCTCTGGTAATCGATTACCAAGGCTGTGTAATCGATTACCAGAGATGAAAAGCCTTAAGATACTCCTTTTAATTGCATGTAGTGGTTATGAGAAGCATTGTGTGTAGCGCAGTTAGATTCTTGTGAAAGAGTCTACCCCTTTCTCTTCTTTCTTGTAGATCGTGATGGCGGCGCAGCTAATCCGTGATCGAGTAGAGATGGAGTGCCTAGAGGGAGCTTGGGAGACCCTCGAAGGCAACACGAGGTGCCGATTTCGAGGCACCATTCGATTCACGGCTACTTCTTTGGTGCATCCAGATGAACCTGCACGGACGCTTCAGCGCACTGTGGAGTGGATACTACCCACACCTACACAATATCGTCTAGTGGAGCCCGTTCAAGTGATCGAGGTAACGTCATCCGAGGAAGACCCTGAGGAGGACCTGGAGGAGCTACCTCCTGAGCCTGTTGTGGATGCCCTTGACTTTCTAGAGGGTGATGAGGATCCACTTCTTGAGGTGGATTCTCCCGAGGAAGTCATGTCGGCATCTGAGGCAGACTCTACGGAGGATAGTGGCCCGAGGGAGATGGCGATCAGCGGAGGCTCTTCATCCTAGTGGACAGATTTTTGGATTGGTTTTATATATTTTTGAGGGTGGGTGTATCTAGAACTGACTGTTAGGTTTACTCTTTTGTTTTTGTATGGGTAGACCTGATGTATAGGAATTTGATTATTGTATACTTGTGGCTGAAGCCACCACTATGGATACCTTTGCTCTGGATGACACTATATATTTTGTAAAACTCCCATATTTTGGACAACTTTAAATGATGAATGCATTTATAATCGGTCTTGTTATTTGAAAAGAAAGCATTAGCAACTTTATTTGTAAAAGAGTTTATCGACCGTATTTTATTCTTTTATTTTCATGTGACGACCTAAAGTAATGGCTGGTACATTCTTCCTTTTGAAACAGCAAAATAATTTAGAGAATTATGAGCGGTAAGAAAGAAATGACTCCGACTAGAGTTGTGAACTAGCCATTCAGGACTTTATAGTGAGGATTTTCCTTCTAAACCTGGTTATGGTGAAAAGAGAAAGAAATGAAAAAGAAAAAGAAGAAAAAAAAAATTTACCATGGTTTTTGTTATTTAAATTATTTCGATTAAACCAGTCATTAATTTAGGGACGCCACACTCAATGATGGAGGAAGAGAAGAAGAAGAAAATGAAAAGAACTTTCGGTCTCTTTCTCTCTCATTAGACAACCAACACACAACAAGAGGGGGGAGGGGGCGAGGGGTGCTTCTCTTTTATAAAGGGAATGGTTAGGTTAAGTGGGAGCCCCACATGTGGGTTCCCATAGGTTTTTTCTTTTTTTTTTCCTATTCAAACTAACTACACTTAAGGACTTAAGCTCTCAATTAGTCTTTAATTAATACTAATTTCTAAATTAATTCTAGAGTGATAAGTTCATTTATTATTCTCTTCTATTAATCTTGAATAAAAATAATTAAAGAGAATGAGAAATTAATTATCCCTTTCCTTAATAATTTGAACTAATAGTTTCTGACATCTAAACACATACATATTCTAAACTTTCATTAATCTATCTAAATCTCTTTGTTCAGCCTAAAAATCTTTAATTACTAAACTGTCATTAATGAAAGATATTCTGACTTTGACTTTCTAAACTATAGTTGACTTTTGTTGACTGATGATTTGACTAAGAGTTCTTTATATCTAAAGCACTGCTCCTTAGACTCATGACTTAAATCTAGATTACTTGACAGTCTAATGATGGTTTTATGTTTTGTATGTATGATTACACTAAGAATAATACTATTCCACTACATATCAACAAACACAAATAATTTCTACATAGAACTTACCAACTTGAGAAAATTAGGATGTTACAGTGAGATATATTATTTAATTTTTTTATCCGTAAGAATGGAAAACAAGTATTGAAAAATTACAATAACTCACACACCATACTCAATCAACTAACTATATTATAAAAAATGAAGAAATGTTATATATTGTTTGATAACTATAGTTTAAAGATCCAAATGATAATAAATATGCTATATTCCATTTATATATATTACGATTAGCATTTCTTCATCTCTTTTCTTTAAAAGAATGAATATTGCAAGTATGACGTCTTTCACTAAAAAAAATGTAAGATGAAAAACAACTTAAAAACATGGAAGCATTTGTGTATGAAAAAAAATACTAATAAAGTAAGTTCATTTGATTAATGAGCATCCTTTTTCATACCGTAGGCTGTAGAGTCTCTAATTTCAAGAATTAAGTAATAACTTGCAATGAATTTTATAAAGTCAAGCTTTAGTGACAAATTAGGAAAGAAGATTTTGTGTCTAACACCTACAATTCTACACATTTCTTCTTTGCTATTGAATCTACATCTGTTATAATCATGTGAAGAAATAAAAGAGAAAGAATTAGTCACTCAAACTAGAATGAATCGCAAAGAAAACTAAATATGTGTTTATTATTTTTAAGTCATACCCATTACATAATAATAGTAAAAAATTGATGGATCGAAATAAATCAGTTTACCTCTATGTTTGATCAAATACTGAAATTACAAAATGAGAAAAAAAAAAAGTAATTTACCTAATCAAAATGAGAAGACAAAGGTTAATTTTAAACCTCGTGTTATTTGATGAAATAGAAAAAAAAATGTTTACCTTCTAGGAGAAAGAACATTATTGTCTACTAAATTTTATAATAAAGGTTATTTGATAAATTAAAAAGATATGTGTGTGTAAGAATAATTCATACATTCTGCAAGAAGAACTTACATATGAATTATTGAATGAAAGTGTTTCAAAATTTCTGAGAATGAGAGAAGTGTTTCATCTAAGCAAGCTTTAGGGATTTGCGGGCAAGTTATGTGCTGAAGATTTATTTAAAAAAATTAATTAATTAATTGATGTGAGTTAAATTTGAAATAAAATAAAGAAACAGGACATCCATTTACCAGAACGTGTCCCAATTAATTTTTGTTACTATTTTTAATTACATAAATGATATATATATATATATAACTGGCATGAATCGAAAATATTCTTTTTTTCTTTTTTATCGTAATTTTAAACTTTAAAAAAGTAGGACATTTTTTTCCTATAGCGTGATACATACAAAGTTAACAGTTAACAATTGTGTTTTATATAATATATAAATATATATTAATTAATAATATATATTACTTCTAGTAAAAATAAAATAATATACTGCTTAATAAATTTGATGATTAATTCCATTGATTATATACTAATCTTTTTAATATAAAAAAATAAAACTTTTTTAATAACATATTGTCACTAATTATAATCTAACTCAAAGAGAGGTATATATAATATTAATAGATCTTATTTTTATATGAATTTTCATCAATTGTTATGATCTAGGATAACTAGGTTTTATGTATTATTATAAGTCTTACTTTTTTATTTATATGTATCTAATTATTAACATTTTACTATAAACATATTTATATATATTATATATAATTATTATGAAATTTGATGACTTTTAGTTATTATTATATTTTATGTGTTTGTGCCTTTTTTTTTTAATTGTGAGTGTTGTTTAATTGCTATTGTTCTTGTGAGATCTAAAATCCTTTTAAAACTTGAAAAATTGTACATGTTATAAACACATGTATTTCCTAATTGTATAATTTGAAATAAAAATTAATTTCAAAGGTATAAAACTAATAAATAATTTTATATAAGTCGTTATATTTATTAGTTAAAAGTTAGATATTTAAATAGTTAAAGTAAAAAAAAAAAAATACAGCCCCTTTCTAAGGGTTGTCAACTTGTGTCACACACAATCTTGCTAATAATATTGATATTTTTACTGTCTCTTATTTTAATTAGTTGAAATACTTTTTATCTATTAGATTAGTTTAACTAAATATGTAAAAAAATAGTTTAATATGTTGATATTATTATTATATGTTATAGATTATATATACATTTAAGAGTATATGATGATGTATTGCATTATGTATTTATTTTTGTATTAATGAAAATTATTGTACATATATGAATAAGTATGAATACATTTATGTGTAATTTTAATTTGAGTTTAATGTCTATGCATTGAGTGTGTAAAATAGTTTTATATCGTCATTAAATCACCGTTTGAATTACTTTAATTTAAGATAATTATTTTAAAAGTCAATCAATAAATTTACCATACATGATGGTTATGATTTGATAACTGTGTAAAAAAATTTACACGGTAAGTATATAATTCTTTTTCTCTTTTAATTTTAAAGTTTATGAATATCACTCCTTATTTTGGCCCCTCAAAAAATTCAGTGAAGATCAACCACTGCTTGTAAGTTTAAATTCTTTTTAAACTAATTTATATCTCTATTGGATTTTATCGAGTTTGAATAAATTTTTATGAAACTCGTCACAATTTTTACAATTTAAATTTCCTTGAATATGTTTAAAATATTAATTTTATATTTTAATTTTTTTTATATTTGATCCTTCAAATAATATTAGATTGTGGGTGATGGCCCATAACTCACCCCAAACCTACAAATTGTTATTGTCTAGTTATTGATAACATATTATTTATTTATATATAAGTTAATTTCACTCAAAGTTGTTAGAACCGTTGGATCAAAATTTTGATTTGCCAACAACCATTGATTTAGTTTAGGCTAAAATATGTTTGGGGTCGCTTTTAGTCTTTTTTGGTTCGGAATTAGATTGGGTTATCCAAAATTACGTGCCAATTGTCAATGTGTCAACTGCTGAATTGGAACTTGCCATGTGTCATGTAAATCATGCAGGTTTTGATGATGTCAAAAAGAATTTTCTTGATAATGATTGTCATCATAAAAAAGGGAGAGAATATGAATGTATGAATACATGAATTTTGATGATGTCAAAGAAGAATCAAACAAGGCTGCTACAAAGGATAAGCATTGCTTCAAAATTAATACAAGATTGCTTCAACAAATAAAGCCTTGCTTCAAGATCACTTTAAGATCAAGTCTTGCCTCAAAACAAAGTGTTTTCAAGACATGGAAGGCTCTGGTAATCGATTACCAGGCAGTGTTTGATTACCAGTAGACAAGTTTGAAAAAAAGCTGTTAAAAAGGGTTTTGAATTTGAATTTAGAACCTGTAATCGATTACCAGATGTTTGTAATCGATTACCAGCAATGGAACTCTGGAAATTAAAATTTAAAAGTCATGACCCTTCAAAATATAATTGTGTAATTGATTACCAGAAACCTGTAATCGATTACAAGTGAAAAAATTCAGAAAATGCTTTTTGAAAAGACACATCTCTTCAAACCATTTTGAAAAGGCACGAAGGGTCTATATATATGTGTGTCTGATTTCAAAAAGCAAGAGAGAGATATTCCAAGAGAACTTCATTACCAAATGTTCTCTCAACAAATCTTGGGCAAACACTTGCAAATTTATTGAAGAGTTCATCCAGGAACTTCAATTGTAATATCTATCTCCTTAAGAGATAATTCTTCTTCTTCTTCTTATTCAAAGAGATTGATTAAGGGACCGAGGGTCTCTTAAGTTGTAAGGATTCCTGAACACAAGGGAAGGGTTGTCCTTGTGTGATTCAGACTTTGTAAAAGGATTTTTACAAAGAGAGTGGAAAATCTCAAGTGGGTTGCTTGAGGACTAGACGTAAGCACGGGAAGTGACCGAACCAGTATAAATCGAGTTTGCATTTCTCTCTTTCCTTATCTCATTTATTTTATTGCAATCAATTTTGTCTTGCATGTTTAAAGAACATTATTAAATTGATTGCTGTTTTTTCTTCTGCATTATGAGCCTATCATTTAGAAAGGGGTTAAAAGTTTGTTAGTGGAAAATTAATTCACCCCTTCTTAAGTTATTGAGGCCACTTGTCCAACAAGTGGTATTAGAGAGGGATTCTTGTATAAAGTTTAGAAACTTCAAGAATAGATATGGTCTCATCCAACTTTCCATTTCCTGAGGGAAATTCTATTAATAGGCCTCTTTTGTTTTCAATGGCGAGGGTTACCACTATTGGAAAACCCGAATGCAGATCTTTATTGAAGTCATAGATTTAAATATATGGGAAGCCATTGAATTTGATCCCTTTATTCCTACAATGGTAGAGAGAAATGCAACTATAGAAAAACCTAGAGAAGAAGAAGATAATGATTTCATATTTTTTGTGAAGAGGTTCAATAAATTTCTGAGAATCAAAAAAAAATCAAAGGAAATCAAACATCAATCCAAAGAAGAAAGAAGAAGATTCCTCCTTAGCCCCAAAACGCTATGAATGTGATCAACCTGGGCACATGAGATTCGAGTGTCCTGTGTTTAAAAGAAGAATGGAAAAATACGACAAAAGGAATTTCAAAGAAAAGAAAGCATACATCACTTGGGAAGATAATGACATAAATTCTTCAAGTGATTCAGAAAATAAAATCATAAATCTGGGTCTCATGGCGAAAGACTATGAAAGCGGAGAAGAGGTAATGTTTTCTAACTATGACTTATCTATTTCTTTTGATGAACTTCAAGATGCATTCAATGACTTGCATAAAGAATCTATTAAACTTTTCAAATTAGTTTCATATTTTAAGAAAACTATTTCAAGTTTAGAAAAGGAAATTTTGAAATTGAAATTTGAATTTGAAAATTTAAATTTGATATTGGAAGTTGGAAGTTGGAAGTTGGGAGTGGAAGTTGGAAGTTGGAAGTTAAAATTGGAAATTGGAAGCAGAAGTTGGAAGTTGGGAATGGAAGTTGGAAGTTGGAAGTTGAAATTGGAAATTGGAAGCGGAAGTTGGAAGTTGGAAGTTGAAATTGGAAGTGGAAGTTACAAATTGGAAGTTGAAATTTGAAATTTGAAATTGAAATTTGAAATTTGAAATTTAAAATTTAAAATTTAAAATTTAAAATTTAAAATTTAAAATTTAAAATTTAAAATTTAAAATTTGAAATTGAAATTTGAAGATTTAAAAATTATTATTACCAAATTTAGTCTTGTTACTAGTTCTACTTCTTTTATGGTGATAAGAAAGGAAGATCATAGTGCATCAAAATGTTATATTAGAAACAATGATAGTAGCATTGGAAGAATGGTATGAGTTCCAAAAAGATCCTTACTCAAAACTAACATACAAGGACCCAAGAAAATTTGGGTACCAAAATCAATATGATTATATGAATGATGGACTCCTTGAAGCGAAGTTGAGACACTAATAGCGGTTGCTCCAAACACATGGCGGGAGATGCATCAAAGTTTATTCATATTTCTCCCAAAAATAATTAATATGTGATTTATGGAGACAACAAACAAAGGCCACTTGATCAACAAGCCCACCAAGTGGTATCAAATGATACCAACAGGTCACTTGTCTTTGATTGATTACTTTTGATTAGTTTTGCCTATGATGATTGTGTATAAGAGTTATGTTGATTGTCTTTGATGATTATTTTTTATTATTGTTCTTGATTGAGTTTTGATTGTCTTTGATGATTGCTTTTTATGATTGTTCTTGATTGAGTTTTGATTGTCTTTAATGATTGTTTTTTTATGATTGTTTTTTATTGAGTTTTTTATTGTCTATGATGATTGTCTTTGAGAGTTATTATGATTGTTTTTTATGATTGATTTTGATGATTGTGTTTGAAGGTTATGTTGATTATTGATTTACTTTTGTTGATTTTTCTTTATTATATATTTTAATTGTTTTATGGTGGATATGTATTTTTGTGGGTGCAAAATAGTTTGTTTTAATGCCTTTTGGTATCACTTGACTCTCATACATTGCAACAAGTGATTTTTCTCCTCTCTGCTCATGATTTGTTTTTAATGTTGACAAAGGGGGGTAGATAGATAAAAGCTAAAATAGTAAGGGAAATTATCTGTTATTTATGAGACAGCTTTTTATATATGAAATCTATGAAATCTTCAACTGTCTCATATAAGCAATCATTACAAAAACCAAGGGGGAGTAAACTATATACAAATAGATATTTTTTGTTGTTGCTCCTAACCTACAGGTGGTTGTCATCATCAAAAAGGGGGAGAGTGTAAATCATGCAAGTTTTGATGATGTCAAAAAGAATTTGCTTGATAATGATTGTCATCATCAAAAAGGGGAAGAATGTGAATGTATGAATACATGAATTTTGATGATGTCAAAGAAGAATCAAACAAGGCTGCTACAAAAGATAAGCATTGCTTCAAAATTAATACAAGATTGCTTCAACAAATAAAGCCTTGCTTCAAGATTACTTTAAGATCAAGTCTTGCCTCAAAACAAAGTGTTTCCAAGACATGCAAGGCTCTGGTAATCGATTACCAGTAGACAAGTGATGTGCCATCATTTTCTTCTATTTTCTAAACCCTTTTTGCACCATTTTAATTACTGATTGGTCTTAATTGTCAATTAATTAGGCAGTTTTATTATTTGGGCTCATTTAGCTAATTTGATGTTTTCAATCTAATTTCAGGAATTAATGAAACATTGGGCTTAATCCGGATTTTGGTTGTGGACTTGAAGACGGCAAATAAAGCAGCGCTTACCTTAGTTAATTTCTAATTAGGAAATTTCGCAATTTTATTTTATGTGGTTTAGTGTTTATTTCGTTTTGGGCCAGAGAATTGTAATAGGGCCTAGTGACTTTGAGTGACTCTTTTTAAATAGCAACCTTGGGATTCGTGCAAGGCTATTCTGTTATGTTATTCATTATTCAGAGCTTTGTTTAGGTTTTTACGTTTTTCTGCTTGAATGCTACTGTTTCGTTCTTAATGCAATTTTCCATTTTCTGCTTCTAATAACAATTTCGTTCTTGTTTCTTCTTCTACTTTCATTTACGTTTCTGCTTCATTTACGTTTCGGGTTTTAGTTTCATTTGCGTGTTCTGTTTGAATCTATGGAAGACTAGATTTTCTGGTGTTGTTTCCTTTTGAGGACGAAGCCCAACTCTCTTTGAGGTTTCGTTTATAATGTAGCTTCCTGGCAGTTTCCCCTTCACCAGTTAACCCAAATTCGTGAACATTAATCAGTGCACGCTTCGTGTTCGATTAATTGCCTCTGAGCCTAACTTGCGTTCATGCTTAATGGACGAAGGGCTAACTGGTGTATGTGTTGCCTAATCACGTATTGACAACCCTAAGTTGATTTTCGCTAAGTAAATTGAAATAGGGTTGGATTAAGTGGTTAACTGTTAGGGACGAATTCTCCATAACCCAGGATAAGAAAATGGCTTCTGAATCAGAGGAAACAACCCATTTTTAATATTAGTAGTTTCGTATTCTAGTTTACTTGTTCTGTCCTTTAAATCACAAAACAAACAAACCCCCTCAATCGTTACTGTTACTGCAAGTGTATTATGAACATTTGGTTTATCATTGCTCGTTGGGAAACGACCTAGGATCACTTCCTAGTTACTGCATTTTCATGTTTATTTGATTCGGGTACGGCCTCGATCAACAAGTTTGAAAAAAAGTTGTTAAAAAGGGTTTTGAATTTGAATTTTGAACCTGTAATCGATTACCAGATGTTTGTAATCGATTACCAGCAACGAAACTCTAGAAATTCAAATTCAAAAGTCATGACCCTTCAAAATATAATTGTGTAATCGATTATCAGAAACCTGTAATCGATTATCAATGAAAAAATTCAAAAAAAAGCTTTTTGAAAAGACACATCTCTTCAAACCATTTTGAAAAGGCACGAAAGGCCTATATATATGTGTGTCTGATTTTAAAAAGCAAGAGAGAGATATTCCAAGAAAACTTCATTGCCTAATGCTCTCTCAACAACTTTTGGGCAAACACTTGCAAATTTATTGAAGAGTTCATCCAGGAACTTCAATTGTAATATCTTTCTCTTAAAGAGAGAATTCTTCTTCTTCTTCTTCTTATTCAAAGAGATTGATTAAGGGACCGAGGGTCTCTTAAGTTGTAAGGATTCTTGAACACAAGGGAAGGGTTGTCCTTGTGTGATTCAGACTTTGCAAAAGGATTTTTACAAAGAGAGTGGAAAATCTCAAGTGGGTTGCTTGAGGACTGGACGTAAGCACGGGAAGTGACCGAACCAGTATAAATTGAGTTTGTATTTCTCTCTTCCCTTATCTCATTTATTTTATTGCAATCAATTTTGTCTTGCATGTTTAAAGAATGTTATTAAATTGATTGTTGCTTCTTCTTTTGAATTTTGAGCCTATCATTTAGAAGGGGATTAAAAGTTTGTTAGTGGGAAATTAATTCACCTCTTCTTAAGTTATTGAGGCCACTTGTCCAACATGTCAAATCTAGATCGAGATCAAGATTGGGAGAGGAGTGTTGCAGCCTTGTAGGGTGGAAGAGGATGTATGATGCTACTAGTGTAAGATTACAAGCAGGATGCCAAGCAGAGGTTCGTCGACTTGTGCTGTTAGTTTTGTTTTCTTTTCCACCAAGAACACTGTTTGTCTTTTCTTTTCTTGTGCACATATTTTGTCCTATGTAATTCTTTCATGGCAAACACGAGGCTTCAAATGCCATGGAAGCTTTTTATGTTTGCCTATGATTGCAACGGAAGACATCATTTTATTCTTTTTGTTTTGGTTGATTTCAATTTGTTTCTTTTTACTGAGTTTAAATGACTGGATTTTCCCATCTTTTGAACCAAATTGTATACGGATTTCCTATTGAACATCCTCTGGCTGAAAGCAGACCACTCCAGGAACTTCTTGGGCATTTTGTATTTGATTGCTTCCTAGTGTTACTTGTTGAATCCTAGTATTACTTTGATAGAATGACATTATTCTCTAGAACAAACAAACACACAAGATGAATTTCCTGATGCAGTCCACCACACACGTCTACTCCGACAGGGAAAAGCCTTCTTCGACGGAGACGACAATGATGACGACTTCCCCCGCAGACGGCGCATTGTCTTTGGAGAGTCTCGTCTCTGACGACCCCTACACCCAAGTCGAGCACTTCGATGGATAGTTCGAGGGCAAAAACGGCACTCAAAGTTCCAAAAATGACCCATTTTGTCCAAGCAAGTGGATGTTTCCGAAGATGAAGGTGGAAGGTGGAGGTTTACAAAAGAGAAGATGAAGGTGAAGGTCGAAGAACATGAACCATAAGAAGCGGACCTTTTTTATTCATACTAGAGAGTTGCCCGTGCCGATGCACGTGCTAATTCTAATATTTGAGTATTGATAAATGTAAATTATTACTACATGTATAAAATTTTATAATTTTGTTAATTGTGATGATAATAATGTTAAAGTATCGGTAGAAAAAAAACATTAAATACAGTATGAATATGAAACTAACCTGATCCAATTGTAGATAGTTTTAGATGATATTGTTGTGATTATCATTACTAACATGTTGTTGTAGTGAATGAGAGGCTGCACAATGAACATAAATGAATGTATTGATTGCATATATAGATAAGATTTGTGAACGTTTAAAAATCCCAATTAGGATATTGCTAATATATACAATACTAACCTCAAAAGGGGTAAATTGATGTAAATATGCTTGAGCGGCTGTGACCTATTAACAAATTTGTAGCATTTCCCTTGTTTTTGTTCTCCTGCAACATAAAGAAATAAAGCTATTATATCAAATTTTATTGAGATTTAATCATAATGAAATTGCAAAAGAGTGTGCATGTTGAAAGTAGTATAAGTAATGTTAAAGTAAAATACTTAGTGTATTGTAGTTCTCTAATTAGAAATTGATATGTTGAAAATGAAGTCAATTAGTAATGTTGTAGGTAGGAAATGTTAGTATGTGTTACTGTATAGTTTGATAGAAAATGAATCTGATTAATGATAATGCATATGTAACAATAAGAATTTGGGATGCATACCTTGTTTATAAGTTTGCAAATACTTCTTTGTATACTACATTAATGGTAGTATTTTTTGGAGTGTCTTCTTTATCATGAATAAGAATATGCAGTCCGTTGTTACTTTACACTCGTGAAAGTGCAACATATAGCTAACCATGGGAAAATACTAGGTTTGGTAAATGCTTCGGCACGGGCTAATAAAAATATTTGAGATTTGATAAATGTCAAATATTTTGATGATGCCAAAGAATCAAGAGTTAAGCAAATTCCAAAGATTCAAGAATCTAGTTTCAAGAATCAAGATCAAGATTTAAGACTCAAGATTCAAGAATCAAGAGAAGACTCAATCAAGATAAGTACTAAAAAAGTTTTTCAAAACATTGAGTAGTACAAGAAGTTTTCACAAAATCATTACCAAAGAGTTTTACTCTATGGTAATCGATTACCAGAAGGTAGTAATCGATTACCAGTGTTTTAAAACGTTAAGATTTCAAATTTCAAGAGTCACAACTTGTGTTTAAACATTTTCAAATCATTTTAAACTTGTGTAATCGATTACACAATACTTGTAATCAATTACCAGAGCTTCTAAACGTTTTGATTTTCAAAATTTAAACTAAGGAGTCACATCTATTGATGTGTAATCGATTACACCTTGATGGTAATCAATTACCAGTAACTGATTTCAAAAAATAAATTTCCAAAAGTCACAATTCTTCAAGTGACTTGTTTCTGAAGATTTTTTCAAAAGTCACAACTTTTTAAGTGACTAGTTTTCAAAAGAGTCACAATTTTTAAGGTGACTAGTTTTAAAGAAATTGCCAAGAGTCACAAACTTTAACTAGAGTCATTAAGAGATTATAAATATGTGACCATGGCATGAATCTTTTAATCTATCTTTAATCAATCTTTCAATATCTTCTTTCATCTCTTTCAACACTTTACAGATCTTTCTAACTCATTTCTCTTCATCTTTCTAAAAGTTTTTGTTCAGTACTTTCTCTTTCAAGAAAAGTTCTTTGATAAAAAACTTGTGTTATTCTTTTTCATTCTCTTCTCCCTTTGCCAAAAGAATAGAAGAACTAACCGCCTGAATTCTTTTGTGTCTCCCTTCTCTCTTTCCAAAAGATTCAAAGACTAACCGCCTGAGAATTCTTTTGATTCTTCCCTTCCCCTTAAACAAAAGATCTCAAAGGACTAACCGCCTGAGATATCTTTTGTTTCCCCTTACAAAGATTCAAAGGACTAACCGCCTGAAAATTCTTTGTCCCAACACATTGGAGGGTACATCCTTTGTGGATCAGTTCAAGTGGAGGGTACATCCACTTGGTTTTTCAAAGAGAACAAGGGAGGGTACATCCCTTGTGGATCTTTGGCTTGTAAAGGATTTTACAAGGTTGAAAGAAATCTCAAGAACCGCAGGTTGCTTGGGGACTGGATGTAGGCACGGTTTGTGGCCGAACCAATATAAATCTTGTGTTTGTCTTCTTCTTCCCTACACTCTTTAATTTCCGCTGTGTACTTTTAATTATCGCTTTTACTTTTGGTTAAGTTTCTATTTCTGTTCTTTACTTTCTTAACTTAGTAGTAAAAGCCCAATTGAATCTAGTAACATTAAGAAGGATAGATTTTTAATTAGTCAAGGCACGTTCATAATTAATTCAATCCCCCGCCCCTTCTTAATTATTCTGAGGTCACTTGATCCAACAAAATGGACCTGTAATTAGGGGTCAAGGATACATAAGTGCTCAGCTTCTTTCTCGTTTCTTGTTCACGGCCAAAATGAAAACGGAAGTGCACTTTGGGTGAGTTGTCACAGGAGGAAAATGGAAATGGGGAAAATGGAAATGGGATACTCGTCACAAAAGAGAATTTGAAATGGCGGTCTAACCCCAAATCCAGCGGTCACTTCAGCGCATACAAATAAAATTTTCTTGGAAACATACATGCATCGGTAACTGAAGGAAAAAAAATGCAAAAGACAAAAAGTAATAAATGTAGCATGACAGTGACATTTTTGAGCGAGAAATAGGGTGCGTAATATTGCAACACGTAAGCACTGGTACGCCCACGTTAGCATTGTCAGGACCTTGTTTGTATAAGATAGATGATAACAAAAAAAAATTGATATGTAGTAGGTTCGGATAACCAAAGGCTAGCAACATTTAAATTTTAGGAGAGCCAAAAACGTATTTATTTCAAACTTTTTCATATTTAGAGGGATTGTGACACATTAGGAAAAACTAACAACCCATAAGAAAGATAATTTTTTTTATCACATCACATTTGAATTTTTTTAATAATAGCACATTTTAATTTGAATAAAAAAGAGACTTTTAATAAAAGAATAATTTTAAATTATTTATAAATACAACATAAGAAAAATTATTATGCAACTATAAGATTTTATTTTTAATTTTTACAGGCCCTTATGTTGTGGGTTTTGTGTGGTCGCACTTCAAAACAAGGCTCAGGACCAGCCTGAGATTGATCAAAGGAGAGCTCGGAAAAAGGCCAAAACATTACACATAATCAATCGAGGAAGAAGAAATGACAAGAGTTCGTTGGGTTTCATCGAACTTGTGAGAGTTTAGGCAAGTGCCATGGAATTTTTTTTTTTTTTGTTATAAGTGATTTTGGCGATTTAAAATCATCAAAAATCATGTTTTAATATTTAAATTAAAACTAAACTCTAATGGTTAAATTCTGTCACAAATTACAAATTCATTATCTTTTGTGACACTTAATGACAAGAGGAACTAAAAGAACATTTTTTATAAATAAGAACTAAAAAATCAAATTTAAATTTGGAGCACTAAAAACTAATTATTCAATTTGAAAGATGAAAAACATATTTAAACCATAATTTTAATGTGAGTACCCCATAATATGGCTCACATGCAAAGAAAATTATTCATCAATTGTCTTCCTTGAATGCTGCATAAGAAATTCACAAGCCCAAATAAGCGGAAAATAAGCTCTTCCCAATAGGATCACGGCGTGGTAAGAACATAAAGAAGAGAACAAAAACAGTAATAAGAACAGCGACAAGTTAAATTCTAAATTATAGCACACTTGAAATGTATCTCATGTGAAAAATCGGCCACAAGTTATTGAAGCTTAGAAACCAGTAACACTGTAACAGCACACCAATGCAAATATATTAGCTGACATGCACAAAGCACATCATATACTATATGAAACAGACCTACTTCCACATAGAAAAATAGAACCACAAATGCCTTAAGCAACAGTTTCAACAGCAGTTTCTGAAGGCTTGGTTTCAGGGTCAGCTGAGGCAACATGTGCAGCTTCTGGAGGCTTGTTTTCTGAGGCAACAGGTCCACTTTCTGAAGCCTTGTTATCATTCTCAGCTGAGGTAACAGGTGCAGTTTCAGAAGGCTTGTTTTCAGGTGGTTGTGCTTCATCCACCCAGAATGCCGTCTTCTTTCCGGATTTGGAAACGGCTTGCAGAACTTCGTCCGGCTGCACATTTCCTTTCACTGTCACCTTCTGCTCCTTCAGATCAATGTCAAATGACTCAACACCTATAAATATTAACACCATTATTTTGATATATGTATTTATTTTCTCAGAAAATGTTAGCAATTAGTATTTTATGTTAATAAGGGGATTCGAAACCATGACCATTATTTTGATATAACATTGCAATTTGGCGGAACTGCAAGCCATATTAAAATTAGACAATATTTTCTTCTTCCATCAACAAAACCATAGAAGCAAATCAACTTTGAGACTTGTAGAATTCAATTATATACACTTTTAGCAATTGTTTCCAATTTTCCATTCAGATAAAGGAAATTGAAACCACAGTTATGGTTAGAGTTGGTGCTGATGTAGCATATTTTAGTGCCTATCTCCTTGCCAGGGAAATGTTATATGTTTAAATGGCATGCACAATGTCACAAATTAGAAAGTTGATACATTTCATAGATGGTAACGAAAATGGTGGCAGAAAAATTTTCCAGGATAAAGAATTTACAGAGTAATATAGTCAGGGAACATGATCTTTTTACGGGGAAAATTGAAGTTTCATTGAATTGGATTGTGACTCCATCAGAAAGAATCTTCTTCTATAAAGCTAAATCTAATAATGGACAGTGAGCAAAACTTTTGCATGGCATTCCATCCTAGAATAATACAAGTTCAAGAAAAGGTTATTTCCATCACCTTGTTGTGTTGTGTCACACAATACTTACTAAAATTGGAAGGTTTTGAAAATCTATGAAACATGTCTCAGACTTCAATGAAATGATCATATTAGATGTTAGATATTAAAATACAGATTAGAAACTATAACCCTTGAACCTACATGCAATTACTATGAAGATAAATTCAAGAAAATCAATGCAAAATCGTAAAGAGGGGTTATTCATAATACCCAACGGAAGATCACAGATTTTAAGTGGAATGTTACATTAATACACACAAGTTGAAACTAAGGACAGAAATATCAGACCAGCAACTTAAAATGAAGAAAAATAGAATCATTGATCACCTAAGGATGGCTTACAATGGCGGCTATAGAAGCAGCATCAAATTCAGACTACATTCAAAAGAAGTAGCCAGCCTTAACAGCCCTTGACTTGTGCAGGGTATTCTTGATTATGTCCGAAAGTTAATTGTGAACAGGAAAACCACTTAATCACCCAACAGAAAATGGCAAGAAGTTTAAGAGAAAAAGATATTAATTGGGACTTCGGGTGTTTAACATTACAAATAGCATTATACACAGATTTAAAGAAATTATACAAAGGAATGAAAAAGAACATCAAAATTAACAAAATAGCTTACAAACATTTAAAACCAAATAGTTATAATAATTAGAAATTTAGAATGTGAAGCATGCAGCATATTTTTTGATTGTGATAAAACTGACAGAAGCAAGGCACTACTTTGTCAATGGAATTGACAGAGAACACACAGGTTTGATCTGCATTTTTCCTAGTTTAATACTACTACAAAAAAATTCACATGTAATATACTACATTGCTACAATTACTAGATCATTTTCATTTTGGATCTGATAGTAGAAATAGCTTGCAGGAATAGAAATACCTTCCATTTTTTCCAAAACCCTGTTTACAGCTCCAGCACACCCTTGACATGACATACCAACTTTGAGGACAACGGTCTGCAACCATAATGGGAAAATTCAGACTTAAGGAGCAGAGAAAAGCATTAAATAATCATCTTAACCCCCAACATCACCCATATATAAAAGAAACAAATTCTTAATTAAAATTTAATGTGAACTATAATCAATTTTCAAAGGGTACGAAATGCAAGATGAAGAAGAAGAGACCAAAGCAGGGAATCAGACACAAAAGTAGGGACAACAAGAGATTAATATACTATCATCTTTTAACTGTTGCTGTTAAAGTGAGATTCTAATGAACTTGATGTATCTGACATTAAACTAGATTTTGAAGGTTCAGATATAATAACACAGAAAACAGGAACTAGGTACGTGGAGTCATATTCAAAGACAATAAGAATCAACTGAAATCCATTCCAGTAAACTAAACAAAAAACAAAATGACAGCTTTTAATATTAGGGGACCATAATATAAGACTTTTAACAAATAAGGAAGGACAAGCTATTACTTTCTTACTATTAAATTAGATTTGAGGTTCTAATAATTAGTTTGTTTCCAAGCAATAATGTTGAATTCTATATCAAGCAATCATATTGTTTATTGGAGCAAATCATTGGGAAGAAAAAAAAAAAAAAAAGAGAGATAAGGATATCAGATATGTTAAATTAAATAAAACCGTTCAGGACAAGCTCTTCAACCATTGATAGAGTAACTGAAGATCGATAAAAAAATTAATTCATATGCACAAAACAACTGAAACCACTTTCAACTTTATCCCTTCAGAACCCAAAGCAAGTATTGATCTGCTACTTCATAGAAGGATTCTTATGAGCAGATGTTTAACTTTCTCAAATAAGCTAATTGAAACTCAAAATTCCAAACCCAATAATTACTAGCACTTCATTTTAGGATTCTCAACCAAAAACATTAAAAGCTTTGAAATGAAATCCTATTTTTTCAAGAATTAAATTTCATGGGCAATCATATTCCAAACAAAAGATTCCATCTTTACCAATATATACAGCAATAAAATCACTCTTCCGACCTAATTCTCAAAGCTATCTAAATTAGTAATTATCACGAACAAAAAAAGGTACCAACAAAATCCTAATATCCCAACTCAGAAACTCATCAAGTAAAGCACAAACACCTGGAACAAAGAACCATATCAAGCAATAATAATAATAATAATAAACCCCGAAACTAAATGATTGAGCAAAAGAAAACTGCGTGAAGAGCAAAAGGCAAGAATAAAAACAGAAAGGGGTATGAGGACCTGAGAAGACATGGTTATGTGTATGGAAGAAAGTGAAGAAACAAAGAAGGAATAAAAATATATTCCAAACTGGTTCTTTGTAATGGAATATAGAGGGTTGTGGTGAATGGTGAAGGGTGTGTAAGGGTGGTGTCTTTATAGCCAAACCAAACCCCCCGTAGTGAGGGTGCGTGTGGTGCAAGACAGAACAGTAGGATTCTGCAAAGAGGGCAATTTGGTGGGCCATTGTAGATTAGTAAATATTATTCTTGTTATTTTTTACGTTTGATTTTCATTCTTGGTCCAAATCTAACGTTTTATCAAGGTTTTTGGTATTACTTTAACTTGCCTAACGTTTTCTTTTTTCTTTTTTTTCCCTTTTCCCTAATTTGCTCCACATATAATGCATCGTATGAAAAGAATTTGGGATAAATTATTGTCTATCATCTAATATTTTTATTTATTATGTTTTAAAGAGACTTTTATGATTTAAAAGTTATATATGAGAGTGATAGATTAAAAGAGAGAATAGATTAAAAAAAATACCTAAAAACATTCTGGTGGAAGAAATATTCCTAAGAATGTTGTCATTGAAGAATAGTTTCTAAAAGTATTATTTTTCAAAATAACTATTTTAATTTATATAAAGAGAAGATTATGTGTATTTTATTTTAAAAATATCGACATATAAGGACTAATAAAATAATCTAACAAAATTTACGTGAAAATCTTTCTCACGTAGGATGGCAACGTTTTTCAGGTACAACTTTTGAGAGATAATCCTAGAATCGAAATATAAATGCTTTGGAGTGCGCCTAATGGAATGTAATGTTAGTAGATTCAACTTTTTCTTTTTTTGGTAAAAGGTGATATATAGAAAGAGAGTCCCCTCCAATTCATAGGATTACATTACGCATTTAATCAACTGCGCCAGAGCAATATGAGATTTCTTTCAAGAAAGTTGTCCACCGATTAAGTGAACTTTTAGTGGTATAAGAAAAAGTCGAATATAATCGACATTTATAAAGAGGGTAAGTTGATTCTAAATTTTGATCACCTGTGATCCACATTGCAGATTCAACTTTATCATCAAGATATATAATTTTTTATCCTTAGGGATTCAACATGATGATATTAGTGGGATGACAACACTCATTATATTCAATTAAGTTAAACCAATTAGAATTTTCTATTCCAATAATTAATATGTACTTGTTAGTGCTGGTCTTCAAGACCCAGTAAGTCTCCACGAAAAAGACGAGCTCAAGAAGAAAGGATAAGAGAGAGAGAGAGAGATAGAAGGGATGCGAAAGGTGTTTGTTATTGCTTGTGTCTATTAGCGTGATTTACATCCTTTAGTAGTTGGTTACAATGGCATCATTCGTAACGACTATAACGGTATCCTAATTGCTAGGTAGTTATTCGTTGAAGCTTGGAGATTCGAAGCTGTTCTTCCCATGCATGGCTTAGGTCTGCAACACGTAATCCTTCAAACGTGTGGGGATGTTAACTTGCCTCTTGGGCTTTGCTGTTTGAAACTCTTTTCTGCTATCCTCACTGCTGGATGTATCAGTACTAATATTATAAGATAATTATATTAGCTATTTATTATTAGTGAGTTTTATTTTATGTGATCAAATTAAGTGAGCTCGTTAGATAACCAAATCAAATGATATGAACTTAAATGAGCATATGTCAGTGACCCATTAGGGGATAATGGGAATCCTCTTAGGTTAACATACTATAAGAAGACACTATGGTCCCCAATATACCGAACCGTCACATATAGTTTCTCTTCTCTCCATCTGAAGAGTTACGAAGGTCCTGTTAAGGAATAAGGTTCCGGTTGAGGAAGAACCATGAAACCACCGGTTACCTACGGATTCAGATTCTGCTGTGTTTGTTGATTAATTATTATGGATCCAGGTATTCCTAAAACTCTTCCTGATAATCTAATGTAATGTGTTTTTGGTGGTTATTAGTATTTTATAAAGATCCCCTAAAATTCCAACAAGTGGTATTAGAGTCACCATTATTATTTGATTATTGGGATTTAAAGTTATTTGATTCTAATTATACCTGGATTGCTTTGGTTATATGAACCCAAGTTTTTTTTTTTGGAACAACACATTAATTGTTGGTAAATTGGATATTTGATTTAAATTCGGGTGTATTTTGGTTTTTTAACATCGGTATTTGGATTTGTGAACGGCTTCTCTTCATGGCTATTGTTCATAATATATATATATATATATATATATATAAGGAAGTTTTTTGTGCATTTGGTTTTTTTTTATTTGTTATTTTTTTTGGTTAAAAAAAAGGAGGGGGAAAGTTATATAAGGGAGTACATAATGAAAATGTCTAACTTGGCATAAAAACTCAAAGCTTAAGATAGAGCTTGGTGAAGAACTGCTCGTGCATTTAGTTTTGATTTCACTTACTGTACACTTTTGGCAATTCAAAGTGAGCTATAACACTCAAAAGGACAAATGGTCCATTAATGAGCTTATATCTCATTGTGTGCAAGAGGAAGAGAGGCTATAGAAAGACACATTTGAAAGTGTTCATTTAAGCTTAACCTCTAAGAATAAAAAAAGGAAAACTAAGGCTGCTCTAAGCAAAAGAAACGAAAGAAAGATGTTTGTGCTATTTTAAGTATAAATCAATGATAGCATTAAATAGAATTTAAGGATATGATATTTACTTGCCGTAATTAATGTTTTATATTTTTTGCTATCATGATTGAAGTTAATTTAGCAGTACCAGATCTTTCCCAATTATTTGCATATCTAGAGATTTTTAATTAAATTGATTGACATGATATATTGTCAAAACAATCTCTATTGCGTAAATTAATTTAATTAGAATTGTATAGATATTAGTATAAAATTATTTATATGCGAATTGTGCTCAGTCCAAAGGAAGACACAATTTGGTCAAATAATTTTGTACCTGTGATGATAAATGTGTGGCAATTATAAGGTATTTTCATGTGAATTATAGTCGGCCCAAAGAAAGACTATGATTTGAAAGAATTTATTGTCAATATTTGATCATTGCATTGAAAGTACCAATTACAAATTAATTTCTCTGTCCAAATACTATGAATTAATGTTGTATTAGGTATCTTGTGATGGGTGTGTTCTGCAAAATATTTGCATGTTCTATTATATATATTTCTATATAACTAAATTATATGTGAAAGTAATGTAATTTTAAGACCTCACATTTATTATATTAAATTGTCTTGTATTTTTTGGTTAAATTGATTGAAACGTGTTGCCAAAGTAACCTCTGTTGCGTAAGTTGATTTGATTGAATTTATATGGATGTTACATGGAATTATTCATGCGAATTGTGTTTGGCTCAAAGGAAGACATAATTTGGCAGAATAATTACATGCTTGCGATGGTAAACATGTGGCGATTATAAATAGTGTGATTTTCCATGTGAATAATGAAATGTTCAAAGACAATCATTATTTGACCGGAATAATCATCATATAAGTTTTCCATGTGAGCAATGGAGTGTCCAAAGACAATCTTTGTTTGACAGGACTTATCACCAATGTTTGATCAATGCGTTAAGAGTACCACTTGCAGTTAGTCTTTTTCAATCCAAAGATTGAGGATTAATGGTGCGCTAGGTATCTTGTTTGGGTCTTGGAATTTACCATAAAGATTATTTGAGCATTGTATGTTTATTGTTCTCTTCTTTAATTCTTGTTGTTATTGTTACTACTATGGTTTAAATTACTCATATTATTTAAATCCCAAAGTTGCATGTATAAAATTTAGAGTTTGAGAAGAGTCAGTTCAGAGTTGAAGATATTGCATAATTTTTTTTCTAGAGAAGAAAAAAGAGAACAAGATACGAAATTTCCTTTTTGCTTTTGCAGGATGAGACATATTAAAAAAAGGTTTCATTTACACTATTTAGTGTGTGAAAATGGTAAACTTCTCATTTTTGTTTGTTTTAAAGTTAATTTCATTTTGTACCGAAGGATGTTAGTGGGTAGATTTTGGTTCTACTATTCACAAAAGCATGTCTATACGATGCTACCTATGGAGTCATCTGCCAAGTGATAATGAAAGATTCTTCTATGTAAGCGATGACATAAAGTTATAGTTGAAGTTATGAGAACTTTTATGTTGCTATAAAAGACTCAATTTCATTTGAATTTGGTTGAGACATATATTAAACTATTTATTAAACCAAATTTTATTTCTAATTTGGACAAATTCAGTTATTTTTATTCAATTAGAAATAATAAAGTTAGTCTCTCGTGTGATTCAAATGTTACAAGTTATGAGTTCCTTTATGGATATTTGAGTGTTCCTATTGCAAATATTTTTTTAGGTGGTACAAAACTTAAAATTAAATGAGAATTTTGTTACTTTATAACATAAGCGCTTAAGACATATCTCTTAATAGAGAATTTGGATGCTTGTGTTATAGAAAATTCTAGATCCTTTATATTGGTTGGACCTTATAGTCTATATTGAGTATATAAAGGGAAAATAAACAAATAAAATAGAATTCAGGTGCTGAAAGAAATAAAGATGTCTTAGAACTAATACATGCATATATTTGTGTTCTATTCCTTAGGGATTCATGGAATGAATAAATGTATTTTATTATTTACATAGATGATTCATCTTTATTTAAATTATGAGAAATTTTGGTCTCTAGACATTCAGTCTTTCAAAGATGAAGTTGAACTTCAACTAAGAAAAAGAAAGAAAATCAAGGTTGTCAAACGTGACCATGGGGATTACTATGGTATATATGACATAAGGTACAACGTTTGGAGTCCCCCATGTGTTTTTCTTCAATAATTGTGATTTTTTTTTATAACATGTAATGTTAGACAAACTTAGCATGAACAAAGTTGCAGAACAGATATGGTAAGAAGTTTAATTCTTCTATACCAAAGTCATTTTGGGGAAAGATATTAAAGAATATAATTTATATCCTTTTAGGGTACTAATTAAAGTAGTCACTACCCTATAGATATGAGTTGAGAAAATTCCAACATTAGGCATATACACATTTAGGGATGTGTGTCTTATAGGCTGCATGAAGGTAAGTTGGACTTGAAGATAATTAGTTATAATTTTGTTTTTGTTACATTTAAAGCTCTTACATGTATAAGTTTTACAATCCCACTTTAAGTTCATGTTTGACACATGCAAGACTCTTTGAGGAAATTGAGTTTGGAGGGGAAGGAAACACAAGGAGTGTTGTCTTTAAAGAATAATATGTTATTGGCAATAGATAAGCCTTTGTTTAAGAAACGGATATGGTAATTAAATAATGATGTTACTCATAACATTATTAAAATACATGACAACACTAAGATTCCCTCTCAAGCACCACCTAAAGTTCAAACTCAATAACCTCAAGAAGTGTCATTAAGAAGATCCACTAGAGAAAGGAAAAATGTAATTTGATATGATTATGTCATATTTCTTTAAAAACATGAATATGACATTAGGTTGACTGAGAAGGTTTAATTGACCTTAGTCAAGTCATGTTGTGTTCTAACTCTCAAGTGGATTGATGCCATAAATGATGTAATAATACCGATGGTTGAACATGACATTTGAGATATCATCAAATTGCTTGAAAGTGTAAAACCCATAAGTTGTAGATAAATATCTATAGTTGAAAGGGATTCAATAGGTAATTTTGAGATATATAAAGATTGTCTTGTCGCCTTAAGTTTTATAAGAAAGAAGACATGAATCACAAAGAGACTTTCTCTCTGATTTCTTAGAGACTTTCTTAGGACTACAATGACACTGGAGATCATTTTGATAATTGTTTTGCATAGATGGATGTAAAAATTACGTTTCTAAATGGAAACATTGATGAAACAATTTATATGGTACAACCATAAAACCTTGTTTGAAATTATCTAAAGTCTATGGTATGCAAACTAAAGAAATCCATTTATGCTTTTAAACAAGTCTCTCGTCTATGGTATTACAAAATTCATCAAGATTGTCTCTTATGGTGTTGAGGTAAATTTGGTTGATGATTATGTGTGCCAAACGTTTAGTGGGAGTAAATTTATTATTTTGGTATTGTATGTTGATGACATCCTACTATCATCATATACTTTATTGTTGCAAAGCAGTTATATTACAATTTATCATGTATGCTTAAGTTTATTTTTTTTATTATCCTGAAATATTTTTTTGTGGGATTCCTAAGGTGATATATGAGTAATCTTGGTATGCAACACTAGAAATTAGTAAAGTGCATTATGCGTTAATTGAAGAGTACAAGAAACTACATGCTTTAATATCGAAAGTTTAGAAGTTTAGAGATCATTGGGTATTCTGACTTCGATTTTTCAGTCACTTCACATAAGGATCCACATTTAACCATGTTGGTGGAGTTAATATTTTGCTATAAGACTTCATACTAAAATTTATGATTGCTAAATTATTATAACTAGCTTGCCTGTTGTCGCCAACATTAAGTAGCCATCAGTGTTTACTGGGACAATATCTTAGCGGTCTTATTAAGGATTCAACTAAATAAAAGTTTGTTGACATAAAGTATTTGGTTGTTAAATAAAGAATCCAGAAAATATAGATTTGTATAGACCATATAAGGACTCATTTCATGCTAGCTGATCCACTTACTAGAGGTATGACACTTAAGTTTTTCATGAGCACAATGCTCATATGGGTGTAATTCCTGATAGTACCTTAGTTGAGTGAGAGTCTTACTTATGTTCTATATCTTATGGTATAGAAATATTTTTTTGTTTGGATTTTCTATAGAAATAAAGTTGAAGTTAATCATTTCATTATAAGCTTGTTTTGTTTGCAATATTTATGTAGTGTTTGGATTGATCTCTATAAAGAATAAAGTTTGGATCAATTGGAAATAGGCATGACTGAGATCACATTGCATGTAATTTTCATGTTGCTTATCCATATTGACCTATGTCATTGAGTGCACTGATGTGGTAGTCATTGGGGTTTAGTTACATTTGTTGTAGTGACAAAGGTGCAATGATTCCATTATTGATGCATGAGATGGACCAAGTTGTTAAGGTGGAAGTGCGCTTAAGGATTTTTGATAAAATTGTTACAATATGTAGCCCAAGTGGGAGATTGTTGGAATTTTCTATTCCAATAATTAATGTGGGCTAATATTATAAGACAATTATATTCGCTATTTATCATTAGTGAGCTTTATTTTATGTGATCAAATTAAGAGAGCCCGTTAGACAACCAAATCAAATGATATGAACTTAAATGAACAGATGTCAGTGTTGGCCCATTAGGGGATAATGGGAACCCTATTAGGTTACACATTATAAGAAGACTATGGTCCCCAATATACCGAGCCATCACATATAATTTCTCTTCTCTCCATCTGAAGAGTTACGAAGGTCCTATTAAAGAATAAAAAGGTTCCGATTGAGGAAAAACCATGAAGCCACCGATTACCTACGGATTCAGATTCCGCTGCATTTGTTGATCAATCATTATGAATCCAGGTATTTCTAAAAATCTTCCTGATAATCTAATGTAATGTGTTCTTGGTGATTATTGGTATTTTATAAGGATCCACTAAAATTCTAACAAAATCCACTTGATATCATCAAGATATATTTGAGAATAATGAACTCAACAAAAAAAAATGAATAATTAATAACTAATTAATCTTGTAAGATATTAAGATATATTTTTCTATATTGGCATGTCTGAAAATTGAATTTCCAACTATACAGGCACTTAAGGAGTTGTCTCCCTTATTATGTTGATCGAATCCTTCTTGTTGGTCTCTTTTGTGGTCCTCTTCCCATCTCAGAAATACAATACGCTCAAGTTAACAGTATATTGTCTGGTAAATGAATAATAAATTAGAATGAACAAATTTTTTTATACCTCGAAATTACCTTTTATATATTCATGTTCATAGGTTACAAGGTCCATGGGTCACAGATCACAATGCCCATGAGTCTTCCCTTTCTATTAAAAGAATGTTAATCCCAGATTACCTTTTAGTAATGCTAAGATGATGATTAGATTAAGATATACCAAATTTCTTTCATAATCCTTAAGTTAGGGTGGAACCAAGATCATACTCAAATGGTCAAAATATCCTCGCTCGAGGTACTTTTCATGGTTTAAACAAGGAGTTCTCGGCTAGATGTATAATATTAATTAATCACATGTTTTAGAGACAAAATTATGTTGGTATGATTATAATACATACAGCCAATCGGAACGTGTCTAGGTTGGTTACTATTATGGAAAACCTTTGAAACTTGCATGCGTAAATTTATTTTTAGGACATTTGCTTATATTGGACGCGTTCATCTTCACGATTCTACAGATAAATTTTATTGTTCTTTTTTTATTTGTTGTTTTATAATTCATGATAAATTAAAAGTATTTATCTCCTTTTACACTGGATGCTTTTACATGCAATAAGTTTGTAAAGTGGGATTCGTCATTCATCAAACGCTGTCCCCTCCCTTCAGTGGAATTCATTCCTTAAAGCAGAATTATGCCGTACAAGAAATGTATTACCAGCATTTAGCAGTACTAACCACTTTATTTTTTTAAACAAAAAATTGGTTGTACTATTTTTTTTTTGTTCGTTTGAAAAAATGGGTTGTACTTGACAATTGAATATTTCCAATTCCAATTCCAAATGGAATAGTGTAGTACAAAGTGCGAATCTATTCCTGTACTATCTTCACCTTAAAACAGTACAACAAATGATGAGAGAGAGAGGTAGGTGCTTCTTTTTTTTTGCACATGAGGATGGTTCATGACTTCATGCAACAAACAATGGAAAGCAACTAAAACAGGTAAAGTGGACAAAATATGAAGGGATGCTTTGGGGCGCTTAGTTTGGAGCTGCCACGAACGACTCTTCCTCTTGAATAATTCTCTCACCAATGGTGCTCTAGGGATGGTTTGGTGGACATCCTTTGATAGTTGTTAGCCAACTTGGCAGCTAGCATAGAATCACACTCTATGCATAGGCAACCTAAACCAAGTGTAATGATCAACTAGTGGTTGCCACCAAAAAATTAGCCTTTGTTTGGTTGTGAGAGGGAATGAAAGTGTATATGAGAAAGAAAAAAGAGAGAGAGAGAAATAGATGAGAAGTACACTCAAAATAGAGATTGTTTAGTTGAAAAAAAAAAAGAAATTTAAATTAATGTATTTAGGTAAGAAAAAAATGTATTTGAATAAAAATATTATCTGAGAAGGCAGAGTTCCTATAGAGCCAGAGGATGTTAGATGCTCAAGGAGCGAAGTTGAGAAAAAGACACTCAAGCAAGTATACTTTAATTTCTATATTTATTATCGTTATTATTATTGTCCCTCCAGTAGATATTGATGGTATTTCTGAGTCTATTAATAGATCTCTATATAATTTATGGAAATAATATCATTTCTAGTTTCATTATTCCTACTTCTGTGGTTTAATTTCTTTTGTTAGGATACTTTAAGTGAAAAAAATAAGATCATTATATCAAATTAATACCCTCTAAAACTTGAGTTTCACTACTACAAAATATAGATTTAATGTCACTAAGTTAATATTGATTTTTTATAAAACCGATGCTAACAAAAATACGGTGACATTTTCGTAAATAAAATGAGTTCGTTAACATCGATTTTTTAAAAACCGATGTTAACTTGAGTTCGTTAACATTGGTTCTTAAAAAAATTGATGTTGTGAAATGATAAGTGTCACAACCTATCATTCGGCGGGAGGGCGAGGCGAGACTCAAGGGTGCATCTTCCCAAAAAAGAAAACGCGTGGAGTCACCACCAACGTTTATTCGAGGAAAACGTTAGAAAAAACCAAAAAGGGGTCTGCAAATTTTAAGAATAAGGGTTCGGGGGTTGTTTACGTGCGGGAAAGGTATTAGCACCCCACACGTCCTTCACAAGGGACGACCGCCTTTAATCGAGTGTGCAAAATCATGACTTTATTATTTATTTATTTTCCCTTTTTATGTTTGTTTACTTTTTGGGGTTGACATGAGCGTTGCCCTTGCTCCTACATATCCTCAAGTGTAATGAGGAACTCAGACCTACGTAATTCTTTAAAAGAAAGAAAGTTATGCGTAGAGTTGATTATAAACTTTTGAAGTGTTCATTTTAATCAATAAAAGTAAAAGAGACCATGAAGGCGTTGGACCTTGAACGGATCCAAGCGAATTTTGTGGATAAAAGCTCGGTTACATGTTGATTTTAACTTCGGTTTCACTTATTTACTTTCAATCTCATTAAAAGACAACTTGTAAAGTAAACGATCGGTTGAAACTTTATTTTACAATGATAAAATGAGATTATGGCACAAACGATCGGTTGAAATTCACTTTACATAAAGAAATGAGATCATTGATGGTATAAGAATGAGATGAAGATGTGCAAAATAACAAGGAGGACCCCTAAGGGTGCATAAAGAACGGAAAACGAACGAAAAATATATACTAACTGGTTGATGAACGAAAAACGAACGAAGAACGAATGAAGAACGGTGAAGAACGATGTAAGAATTGGTCACGATTGCAATTCGGAAGCGCCTAGGCCTCGATTTTCCTTCTTCTTTCTCCTTTTTCTCCTTAATTTCACTAAATCCTTTCAATGTTGAAAGTCTGAACCCCTTCCTTCAGTCCCCTCACACCTATTTATAGGAAATGAGGGGACTTGGTTGATCAGCAGCTCGCCCAGGCGAGCTGGTTACTTCACTCCTAAGTTATTTGAGGGCCCAGGCGAGCCAGAGGCTAGCCTGAGCGAGCCACAGGTCATAAAAATCTTCCAAATGACCCTTTTTCCCTCCCTTTTGGGTATTTTCCGCATTCTTTTCCAAAACATCGAAAAAACTTTTGGATTGTGCGGGAGCTGGGGTCAAGCAGCTCAATTCGGCTAGCAAGAATCAAAATGTTAGCAAATGATCATCCCCGGATGAAATTATGGTCTGACAGTTGCCCATCTTTACTTATCTTTTATTGAAAATGAAAAAGTAAGTAAAGATAAGGACACTAATTTCATCCTAGCGATCTTGCCATCCGACTGGCTACTAGCGAAAACCCAAGTAGTGAAACCTGTAAAAAGAAAGAATGTAAGAGGCATCATGTATAAAACAAAAGACCTTGAAGTCTTGCATTGTAAATGAGACATTGAGGCCCCGACAAAAGACTTTGATAGCTTTTGGAAAGTAAAGAAGACTTTGATAGTCTTGACAATAAAAGACTCTGATAGTCTTGGAAAAGTAAAGAAGGTTGTGATAGTCTTGACAACAAAAGACTCTGATAGTCTTGGAAAAGTAAAAAATACTATGATAGTCTTGACAAAAAACTCTGATGGTCTTTGAAAAGTAAATAAGACTTTGATAGTCTTGACAAAAGACATTGAAGTCTTTGAAATGTAAAAGGCAGAAGACATTGATAGTCTCTGCAAGACAACAAACTTTGATAGTCTTGGAAAAATAAAGAAGATTTTGATAGTCTTGACAAAAGACGTTGATGGTCTTTGAAAATGTAAAGAAGACTGTGATAGTCTTGACAAAAGACTTTGAAGTCTTTGAAATGTAAAGAGGGCAGAAGACATTGATAGTCTCTGCAAGACAACATACTTTGATAGTTTTGGAAAAATAAAGAAGACTTTGATAGTCTTGAAAAAAGACGCTGATGGTCTTTGAAAATGTAAAGAATACTGTGATAGTCTTGACAAAAGACTCTGAAGTCTTTGAAATGTAAAAAAGATTGTGATTGTCTTGACAAAAGACATTGAAGTCTTTGAAATGTAAAGGGAAAAAGATATTGATAGTCTCTGCAAGACAACATACTTTGATACTCTTGGAAAAATAAAGAAGACTTTGATAGTCTTGAAAGTCTTTTACTAAAACGTGAACGCGCTTAGCAAAGAAACAAACCCCAAACCGATTAGAACAACATATATTTTTGAAGAAAAACAATGTGACTACTAGGGAAGGAAAGCATGTAGATAGAATTTCTCATAACCACAAATGAGATTTAAGACATTAGCATTTCATTTCTAAAAGAGCATTAGAAGAAACACTAGGTCCAATCGAATAGAGGAAAACCGCTCAAGATGTATAAAGTCTCACACAGGCAAGTGTTTCATCCTAACTCCAAACCATAGATATGTCATAGATAGACTTTGCAAGTCATTTCCCATCAAGTCAAAGATAATATGTGCAATCGTAATGGATCGATAGGACTTTACAAGGTTAGATTTTGGTAGGAAATTTGGCTTTGGTTGTTCGGGCCTTTCCCCTTTTTGTTTCCTTTTCTCTTTGGTTCGACACGGAACAAGAGCAAACAGAAAGTTTTGGTTTGTAACTAAAGCAGGTGATTGCTTTACACATTCCCACAGATTTTAACCAAGATACTATTGCTCTTTTCTTATATTTTTCTTTCGACAATTCTGCACATTGTTCGACATTGCCTGGTCCAAAGAACCTCCTCTTTTTTTTGTTTTATTTTTATTTTGCTTTTCTTCAATCTTTGATTGATTGATTCTTTTTCTTTCTCTTTTTTGTTTTTTCCTTTTGACGAACATCTCTAACCCAAGGTAAGAGAAGCTTCGTTTGGAAGATCCTCTGATTCCCTCTTCCTAGGGTAAGGTTGGAAATTTCCATCCAAGGTCAAGGTAATGACCAAAAAGTCGATTTTGGCTCAAAAGGCCTGCAAATGGCGGGACATAATGTATGTCGGGATATCAATTTAGCAAATGGCTTATAAAGGAGGGAATGCCCAAATAACTTCCATGAAACACATATTATGATAATAAGAAATTCATGCAAAATTAATCATAGCACACATCCATGTGGACACTCAAATATAAGGCTTTATGGTCATGCAAACACTAAGGCTTAGGGTTTTTTTCCCCATTTAGATCAAACTAGTGTTCCAAGGATTACTCTTTTTATCAAGTCATACAAAAATCCGAGTCCATTTTGGCATTCGGGAAAATCTTTCGTTGTTTTCACCCCCTAGGTGCACATTTCTTTTTTTTTTTTTTCAAAAACCTTTTGCGTTTTGATCCGTGAATTTTCCAAAGAAAACTGGCGGTCATTTCTTTTTCCAAAAAGCATGTTGGTTTTTAGTTTTTCTTTTAAGTTTTTTTAAGAAAAATTTCTTAACCTAGGAAAAGTTGTTACCTAAGATTGTGAACGAAAAGAACCCATACACAAGCCCCTATTTTTTTTGCTTAGATTTCTTGCTTCAGACAAACCATCACAATGCAATAGTACAACAACACGCTAGAAGAGATAAAGTTTCATCATAATGAGATAACAAACAAAAACTGAAAGCAATAAAATAAAGTCAAGTTCTATCACAATGAGATAACAAACAAATATTGAAAGTGATAGAAACAAAATAAAGACGAGTTCATAATTTTAAGCGATCCCGGTCAAGTGACTCTGCCTCCTCAAATGAAGAAGTCCATCACATCGGCCATGTCGTTATCATCTTGTGCTCCATCTTCATCTCTGAGGGTCGCTACGAGTCCTACCCCTATCTGAAAATTGGGCCTATCTCCAGGCCATGCAACTGTGGCCCCGAACTGCTCGGGGGTAGGCCACAGGAAAGGGCTGGGATCTTGGCTCTGCTGATGTAGGGTGTACCGGTAAAAGCTCTCATTCAACTGCGCCTGACCTCTATGATTGGCCGCCTACTGGTCCGTCACATGCTGCATATATGCGTGCATCAGGAGCTCCATCCTTCGTATGTGAGCAGAGATAGACTCCAGAGAAGCTGGCTGCCGTAGAGGTGGTAGCGGTGCATCTATGGCTAGCTGCTGCTAGTCCTCCCCCTGCTGCTGTGCTTGACCCTGCTGCTGTGCCTGCCTTGGCATGCAATACTTTTCTATGAAGGCCCTGTTAATGGGAGGCCAGATAAGCTTTGAGGGAGTAACCGACACCCCATAGAACTGGTAGAGGCCCGTGATCAAGGCCGGAAACCCCAGTGCCCTGTTGGACTTCTCTAGGTCCATTGGGTGTCTGGGAGGCGTGATCGAGGCTGTACCCGAATCAAATAAACATGAAAATGCAGTAACCAGGAAGGGATCCTAGGTCGTTTCCCAACGAGCAATGATAAACCAAATGTTCATAATACACTTGCAGTAATAGTAACGATTGGGGGGGTTTGATTGTTTTGTGGTTTAAAGGACAGAACAAGTAAACTGGAATACGAAACTACTAATATTAAAAATGGGTTGTTTCCTCTGATTCAGAAGCCATTCTCTTATCATGGGTTATGGAGAATTCGTCCCTAACAGTTAACCACTTAATCCAACCCTATTTCAATTTACTAAGCAAAAATCAACTTAGGGTTGTCAATATGTGATTAGGCAACACATACACCATTTAGCCCTTTGTCCATTAAGCATGAACGCAAGTTAGGCTCAGAGGAAATTAATCGAACACGAAGCGTGCACTGATTAATGTTCACGAATTTGGGTTAACTGGTGAAAGGGAAACTGCCAGGAAGCCACATTATAAACGAAACCTCAAAGAGAGTTGGGCTTCATCCTCAAAAGGAAACAACACCAGAAAATATAGCCTTCCATAGATTCAAACAGAAAACACAAATGAACTAAAAGCAGAAACGTAAATGAAGCAGAAATGTAAATGAAAGTAGAAGAAGAAACAAGAACGAAATTGTTATTAGAAGCAGAAAATGGAAAATTGCATTAAGAACCAAAACAGTAGCATTCAAGCAGAAAAACGTAAAACCTAAACAAAGCTCTGAATAATGAATAACATAACAAAATAGCCTTGCATGAATCCCAAGGCTGCTATTTAAAAAGAGTCACTCAAAGTCACTGGGCCTTATTACAATACTCTGGCCCAAAATGAAATAAACACTAAACCACATAAAATAAAATTGCGAAATTTCCTAATTAGAAATTAACTAAGGTAAGCGCTGCTTTATTTGCCCTCTTCAAGTCCACAACCAAAATCCGGATTAAGCCCAATGAATCATTATTTTCTGAAATTAGATTAAAAACATCAAATTAGCTAAATGATCCCAAATAATAAAACTGCCTAATTAATTGACAATTAAGACCAATCAGTAATTAAAATGGTGCAAAAAGGGTTTAGAAAATAGAAGAAAATGATGGCACATCAAAACCCCCCATACTTAGCCTTTTGCACTCCTGGGCAAAATGAAACAAAGAACAAAATCCAAGGATATCAAAGAGAGACAAATGAAAACATTCACATATTTTTCAATGAACATCAAGGAATGAAAGGAATGGGTAACATCTAACATAAGTAGATCCGAAAAGTCAAGACATTCATGAAAATCATCCAAGCAACCCAATCATGGCAAAATAGTTAATCAGCTCAAGAATGAAAAGTGATAAAGCCTCACAAGATATACACTCTATCTCTCAAGTGTCTAGGCTACTATTTACCCTCAAAGCATCCATGAAAACAAACACCACATAAACTTGGCAAGATTCTAAAATTGACAATCAACCCATAAACACAAGTACATGAGGATCAAAAGGTCTTTTAAGGTTGTAATGGGGCCAAGGACAAGGTATGGAAAAATATGGAATAAGTGGCTGAATCCCAAAGGAATAGAGGAGCAATGGGGAATAAGTGCATATTAAGAAAAAAAATAAGAAAATAAAAAGAAGTAAAGATAAAATTTAAACATAAAGAGTAGAACCAAGAGTCTCATCATTCTTTTGTCATTTAAGATCTTATTCACTCAACTTTATTGCTTTTCTTTTTCTTTTTCGATTTTTTTTTACGTACGTGGCCTTTGAGAAACAACATCTCATTCAGCATGTCCAACCTTTAGCCAATATACAATGTACATCAAGTATGACCCAAAATACATCATGAAGCATAGCCAACAAAACATGTTATCCAATGAAACAAAAAACCCCCACACTTATTCCCAAAACAATTCCAAAGCTCCAAAATTCCTTATGGATATGGTGATATCATGGTTTTTCATTTAAGGCTTGTAGTGAGCTTCAAAACAAGGAAAGGGAAACAAGGCTCAAAAGGGCTATCAAAGGAATTAATTCAAGGTAAGTCCATTTGGCTAGAAGCTTATGAGAACAAAATTGCCTCAATCATTTCCAAATATGCATGTGAATTAGGAAGCATCAACAAGAATCAAGCCAAGGCTATTGTGCAAGCAATCAATGGGGCAAAACATACCAAATGATTATGATGATGGATGGCTCAAATTCTCACAAAGGTAAACTCGTCACTTTCAAATTGAGCTTTCAAAACTATCATGACATGTAGAGGAGAATCAAGGATTTCAAGTCACAAAATATCAAGAACTTTTATTTTCAAAACAATTACCCATTTCTTGAACATATCCTATAATTCAAAGAAAAACATGCAAAGTTGTACATGCACACAGAATTGACCCACAATATTAACTAGAAATCCGACGAAACTAGCAACATTAACAAATTAACACAACTAACAAGTTAACAAAACCAACAAAACTAGCAAAACCAAAGAACACTCCCCCCCCCCCCCCATACTTAAACAACACATTGTCCTCAATGTAGCACAATTAAAAGATTAAAAACAATTAAATCATCAAATAGAATCGGACAAGGGTAATAACAGCAAAGAAGGAGATAGGAAAAGAAAAACTCCCTAAGTCATGGTGGAGGAAGAGTAGGGTGGAGTAAGGAAGTCTCTTCCACCACTACATCCACTAAAGAAGGGTTCATGAGGAATGGCTTAAGTCGATGTCCGTTGACCTTGAAGCTCTTGTTTGTGGAGTCGCTTTTGATCTCAACTGTACCATAAGGAAAAACATTAGTAACAATAAAAGGACCAATCCACTTAGACCTCAACTTACCACTCATGGGTCCAAGCCTAGAATTATACAATAACACTTTTTGCCCAACCATGAAGTCCTTCTTAACTATCATGCTATCATGGAACTTCTTGGTCTTTTCTTTGTAGAACTTGGCATTCTCGTAGGCTTCTAGGCGGATTTCATCTAACTCACTTAGTTGCAACTTTCTTTCCTCACCAGCTTGATCCATATAGAAGTTGCAAGTCTTCACTGCCCAGTATGCTTTGTGCTCAATTTCCACTGGAAGATAACATGCCTTTCCAAAGACAACCCAATAAGGAGACATTCCTATGGGTGCTTTGTAGGCAGTCTGATGTGCCCAGAGAGCATCATCAAGCCTGGTACTCCAATCTTTCCTGCTTGGCTGCACAATCTTCTCTAAAATTCTCTTGATCTCCCTGTTAGAAATTTCTGCTTGTCCATTGGTCTGGGGGTGGTATGGTGTGGATACCCTGTGTACCACCCCGTACTTTTTAAGCAGGGAATGCATTGTTCTGTTGCAAAAATGGGTTCCTTGATCACTAACAATTGCTTTAGGTACTCCAAACCTGCAAAACAGATTAGAGCTGACAAAATCTGCAACAACTTTAGCATCATTAGTTCTAGTGGGCTTGGCTTCCACCCATTTTGAAACATAGTCAACTGCAAGGAGAATGTAAACATAACCAAAAGAGATGGGAAAAGGGCCCATGAAATCGATACCCCAGACATCAAACACCTCACAGAATAGAATAGGTTGCTGAGGCATTTGTTGTCGCCATGTAAGTGTATTTCCTGCTCTCTGACACTACTCACAAGTGTTGTAGATCTTCCACGCATCTTTAAAGATGGTGGGCCAATAAAAACCACAATCAAGCACTTTGTGAGCTGTCCTTTGAACACCCAGATGACCTCCCGGTGCGGAAGAATGACAGAACTGCAGGACTGAGTCAGTCTCATAATCTGGAATGCACCGTCTAATGACCTGATCACTGCACAATTTCCACAAGTAGGGGTCATCCCAAATAAAATGCTTAGCATCACTTTTAATTTTATCTTTTTGGGCCTTAGATGCTAAGGGAGGAAAAACAAAAGAAACTAAATAATTGACAATGTTGGCAAACCAGGGAGTAGAAAGAGAGTCCGAAATACTATACAGTATATACAAATGATTATCCGGGAAATCATCCCGAATGGGTGAATCCGTATTCGTTACACGTTCGATCCGACTCAAATGATCAGCAACTAAATTTTGTGCTCCACTCCTATCACGGATTTCCAAGTCAAACTCTTGAAGCCAGAGCATCCATCGGATCAACCTAGGCTTAGAATCAACCTTCTTCAACAAGTACTTTAGAGCTGCATGGTCAGTATAAAAAATAATGCGGGTACCAAGCAAATAAGATCGAAATTTTTCAAGAGCATAAACTATGGCTAAAAGCTCCTTCTCAGTAGTAGTATAATTCGCTTGGGCAGCATCTAAAGTCCTAGAAGCATAGTATATCACCCTGGGTAATTTATCAATTTTCTGAGCAAGGACAACCCCTAATGCATAATTTGATGCATCACACATAAGCTCAAAAGGGGCTGTCCAATCAGGTGCCTGGATGATGGGGGTGGTAGTCAGTGCTCTTTTGAGGCAATCAAAAGCCTCTTTGCATCTGTCATTAAAGTCAAACTCCACCTCCTTTTGCAACAAGTTGGACAGTGGAAGGGCTACTTTGCTAAAATCCCTTATAAAGCGCCTGTAGAATCCTGCATGACCAAGAAAAGATCGCACCTCTTGCACACAAGAAGGGTAAGGCAATTGTGCAATAACAGAAATTTTTGCAGGATCTACTTCAATACCCTTATTGGAAATAATGTGGCCTAAAACTATACCTGGCTCAACCATAAAATGACATTTTTCAAAATTTAGAACAAGGTTAGTTTCAATGCATCTATTCAAAACTTTTTCCAAACTATCCAAACAACCATCAAAAGAGGATCCATACACAGTGAAATCATCCATAAACACCTCTATGCAATTTTCTAAGAAATCACTGAAAATACTAATCATGCACCGTTGGAAGGTACCAGGGGCATTGCACAGGCCGAAAGGCATCCTCCTATAGGCAAAAGTGCCGAAGGGGCAGGTGAATGTGGTCTTTTCCTAATCCTCAGGAGCAATAGTAATTTGCATATAACCAGAGAAACCATCAAGGAAACAGTAGTGAGATTTACCTGCCAGGCGTTCAAGCATCTGGTCAATGAATGGCAGGGGAAAATGGTCCTTTTTGGTAACCTGGTTTAGCCTCTTATAGTCAATGCAGACTCTCCAACTATTCTGCACCCGAGTAGGAATCAACTCCTCCTTTTCATTTTTATCACTGTGAGGCCGGCCTTCTTCGGGACTACCTGGACGGGACTAACCCACTGGCTTTCGGAGATAGGATAAATGATTCCAGCTTGCAAAAGCTTGGTTATCTCTTTCTTCACTACATCAAGAATCACCGGGTTGAGTCTTCTCTGTGGCTGTCTTACTGGTTTAGCTCCATCCTCTAAATTTATTCGATGCATACATGTGGATGGGCTAATACCAGGAATGTCCGCCAGGGTCCAGCCTATAGCCTTCTTATGCTTCTTGAGAACAGACAAAAACTTCTCCTCTTGCTCATCAGCAAGGGAGGCAAATATAATCACTGGAAAACTTTTGCTATCATCCAAGTAAGCGTATTTTAAATTTGATGGAAGAGGCTTCAATTCTGGTGTGGTCGGCTGGATAGTGGTAGAAGGAGATGGTTTCTCAACTTGTACCTCGTAAAGAAAGTCAGAGGTATCTGTACTTCCTGAAACATGGTTAGTCCTATCTGACTCTATAAAATCAATCTCGAGAGGTAAAACACCACCACCAGACATGCAATTAATATCACTTTCAGATTCACTTTCAGCATCAAATTCAGACATATGATCAAGTACAATTTCAGACTCAATGCATGAAGAGTGAGAGGCATGCAAATTAGAGTAAAGATCAGTCATGTATTCATCAACAACATGGTCAATTATTTCAGCACGAAATACAGAAAGATCTTCAGATGGGTATTTCATAGCATCCAGAATATTAAAATGAAAAGTTATATCACCAAACTCCATGGATAGTGTGCCTGCATAAACATCTATCTTAGTTCTAGCGGTTTTCATAAAGGGTCTACCTAGAATGATGGGAACTGATCCTTGAGAAAATCCATCTTCCGTATTCAAAATATAAAAATCAATAGGGAAAATCAGTTCACCAACTCTAACTAAGACATCTTCTATGAAACCAATAGGGTAGGCAACACTTCTATTAGCTAAATGAATTACCACATCAGTTGACTGCAAGGGACCTAGAGATAGAGAATTAAAAATAGACAGAGGCATAACACTAACAGAAGCTCCTAAATCTAGCATGGCATTGTCAAACTTACTATTCCCTATAATACAAGTGTCGCAACCTACCCTTCGGCGGGAGGGCGACGCGTGACTCGCGGGATGCGTGTTCCATGAAAGGAATACGCGCGGAGTCGCCACCAACGTTTATTTGAGGAAAACGTCGGAAAAATCGGAAAATACGTGATCTACGAACTTTTAAGTGAAAGGTTCGGGAGTTGTATTTGCGCACGTGGAAGGTATTAGCACCCCACACGTCCGTCCCAAGGGACGGCAGCCTTTAATCGAATGTGCAAACATGACTTTGATTTTTATGTTGCCTTTTTATGTCTTTATATCCTTTATACCCTTTTTATATTTTTCTCTTTTTGTGGTCGACAAGGGTGTTTCCCTTTGCTCCTACGTATTCCTCAATTGCGATGAGGAAATCAGACCTACGTAGTTCTTTTTTATCAAGCGACTCTTTTTTACTTAAAAGGTGATCATTTAAAGGTGTTGGACCTTGAAAATGACCCATTTTACTTAGTAAGAAATTGAAATGATAAACTTCAAAAACCTATTTTTATGGACGAGCTTGACTAGGCGAGTTGATTTTAGCCTTAGTTTCACTTTAGTTATTAGTCAATTCAATTAAGAATGAGAAATCCCAAAGAGAAAACGTCCGATTGATTTTCCGCTTTATTTTACTAAAAGACGTTTTTTGATTATTATATTATTATCTTACCTCTTTTTTTATTTCCAACGTGGTTACGGCACGACCGAACGGTCGGAATTCATTTTAATCGAAGTTAACGGATAATACAATTCAAACGATCGGTGGAAATTTATTTGATTTTTAGGTTAAGCGAGAAATGACTTAAATAAAATGGCTTAAGTACGTCAAAAGGGGGTATAAAAAGTAAATTAAACGAGAATAAAAATACACGAAACACAATGTGGACCACTACGGGTACATAGAATAAATCGAAAAGCTTAGTTCGAGGTACTTACCCGTTGATGATCGAAGAACGATGAAGAACGAATGAAGAACGTCGAAGAACGATCGAAACCTTCGCGAAATTCCTCACGAAAACGTGACGGAAACGTTTCGGAAGCGCCTCGGCTTGGATTTTCTTCACGGAAACAATTTTTCCAAGCAAATTTGAAAGAGAGAGAAGTGCCTAAGGGGCTGAACCCTTTTTCACTTCACTTCTCCCCCTATTTATAGAAAATTGGGGGAGAAGCTTGCCACCGAGGCGAGCAGGGTTGCTTCCTCCAGAAGCAACAGCCTTTTGGAGGAATCTTCTGGAGGGCCCAAGTGGGCCTGGTTGCTATTTGCACCCCCATTTTTACTAAGTACACCCCCTGCCCTTTTTTGGTGATTCTTTTTTCGTAAAGTTACGGAAACTTACGAATTTCGTAACGATACTTGTTTTCTTTCCGTAATGTTACGGAACCTTGCGGATTACATAATCATCCCCTTTTTGACTTACGGAATGTTACGGAACCTCACTAATTGTGCAACGATGCTTCCATTTGATTTCCGGTGTGTCACGGAACCTTACGGATTGTGCATCAATATTTTCTTTTGCTTTCCGGCATGTCCCGGAATTTCACAAATTGCCTAATGATAGGTGCCAAGCACCTCACAAGGACCAAACAAAAGTTGCATGTCATCAAGCAAAGGTCCCCGGATGAAATTAGGGTATGACAGTTGCCCCTCTTTACTTGTCTTTTATTGGAGATAAAAGGAAAGTAAAGATAAGACACTAATTTCGTTCCTCTCGGTTGACGAGAGTCGCGGGTGACCATAAAATTTCCGCATGCAAATGACTTGTTGTTCCCGGGGGAACAAAAGGTGCAGAAGACGATGTCAGTCTCTGCATGCTATCAAGCGTTCTGTCTTACAGATAGCAAAATAATGTTTATACGGATAACCACTCGGGTATTTCCGCCCGTCAGCGTGACTCAAAAGTCAGTATGACAGATCTTGTAAGTGCGGAAGATGATGTAAATCTCCGCGTGTCAACGGGCTTGTCGGCCGCGATTGACGAAGGGCGCAGAATGACCATAATTTGTCTCTGCGTGCCATCGGACACAACTATGTCTGAATGGAAAAAAGGTGTGCGGAATGACCATAATTTGTCTCCGCATGTCATCGGGCCCGCCGCCTCTGGATGACAAAAGGGCGCAGAATGACCATAATTTGTCTCTGTGTGCCATCGGACACGACTGTGTCTGAATGGCAAAACGTGTGCGGAATGACCATAATTTGTCTCCGTATGTCATCGGGCCCGCCGCCTCTGGATGACAAAAGGGTGCAGAATGACCATAATTTGTCTCTGCGTGCCATCGGACACGATTGTGTCTGAATGGCAAAAGGGGTGCGGAATGACCATAATTTGTCTCCGCATGTCATCGGGCCCGCCGCCTCTGGATGACAAAAGGGTGCAGAATGACCATAATTTGTCTCTGCGTGCCATCGGACACGACTGTGTCTGAATGGCAAAACGTGTGCGGAATGACCATAATTTGTCTCCGCATGTCATCGGGCCCGCCGCCTCTGGATGACAAAAGGGTGCAGAATGACCATAATTTGTCTCTGCATGCCATCGGACACGACTGTGTCTGAATGGCAACAGGTGTGCGGAATGACCATAATTTGTCTCCGCATGTCACATGACCTCAGGTTCAGTATGACAGAGATTGTGGGGCGGCCGACAAAAGCAAGGCTCTTGCTCCTACATATCCTCCAATGAGGAACTCAGACCTACGTAGTTCTAGATAACTTGTGAGACTTGAAAAAGTCTCCACCGGAAGATGCTGACATCTCTGGAAAGGGTGCAGATGACCACATTGGCCTCTGCTCATCAATCACACTTGGGGTCACTGAATGACGAGGTGCGGATAACCGTAAGGTGTCTCCGCGGGCTACCAGCTCTTGGGTCAAAAAGCGGTGTGGTCGACAAAAGCGAGGCTTTTGCTCCTACGTATCCTCAAATGAGGAACTCAGACCTACGTAGTTCTTGATAACTTGTGAGACTAGAAATAGTCTCGGTGTTTTCTTCGCTAAAATGCGAACGTGCTTTAGTAAAGAGATAAAACTTCCAACTAATCAGACCAACATATGCTTTTCGGACAAAAAAACAATGTGTCTATCGGGGAAGGAGAATCTGCTAATGAAATTTTCTCATAACCACAAATGAGATTTTGGATGTTTAGCATTTCGTTTCTAAATGACCATTTAGAGGAAACACTGGGTTCGACAAAAATAGAAGAAAATCACTAAAAGTATATCAATCTCACACAGGTAAGTGTTTCATCCTAATTCCGAACCATAGATATGCCATGACTTGATTTTACAAATCATTTCCTATCAAATCAAAGATTACATGCGTGATCATGGATCAATAGGACTTCCCTTGGAAACGGGTTCTTTTGGTGGGTTTTTCGGCTTTTGATTTTTTTTGGCTTTTTCCTTTTCTGTTTTGGTTTAGTGCGGGGCGAAAAGTCGCTAGCGCACAAGATTTTGGTTGTCAATTAAAGGGAGAAGACCATTTTAGGTTATGGTTTCCTTTCCTTCTTTTTGTTCATTTGGTGACAATCCTGTATTGCTCAGATATTGTCCAGTCCAAAGACCTTTCTGCATATTTCTTCTGTTTTCTTTCGATCCTTGATCAGGAGCTTTCTTTCCTTCTTCTTCTTCTTTCTTTTACTTTCTCCCATTCTTTGATTGGGAATTTCCTTTCTTTTCTTTTTGCTTTCTCCCACTCTTTGATTGGGAATTTTCCTTTCTTTTCTTTTTGCTTTCTCTTTGATTGGAAATTTTCCTTCTTTTCTTTTTTTGCTTCTGAGGGTAAGGATTGACATTCTCCCCCTAGGTCAAGGTTTATGGTGAGTCAGGATTTTGGCTCAAGACTTGTAGAATGGCTAGACATGATACATGTCAGGGTTTGGTTTGGCTCAAGGATAAAAGGGATGTCACACATTATTTCCATGACACAAATGCAAAAATGATGATTTGGAAATTTTATGCAAAACTGGTCATGCATGCACCTATGCAGACACTCAAGTGTCAAATTTTTATGGTCATGTGATGCTAGGGCTCAGGATTCGTTTCCTCTATTTTAAATCAACCCAATGTTTCCAAAATATGTTCTTTTATCCATTTGTGCACTCATCCGAGTTCATTTTGGGCGTCCAGGGAAATTTCACAGCGTTCACCCTTCGAGTGTACACACACATTTTTTTCAAAAACTAGTTATGATCAGTGAATGTTTTTCAAAGAAAAGTTGGAAGTCATCTCTTTTCAAAAGCATGTCGGTTTTTCAGCTAGACAACTTATTTTTCTTTTCTTTTTCCTCTTTTTTCTTCTTACTTGCTCTCTTTTTTCATTTTTTTTATTTTTATTTTTATCATGATTTTTGTTTATATTATTATTTTTTTTGGACGATGTTCCTAAACGAAGAACTCTACACGGTTCCAGAATTTCAAACATCATTGATAGTAATGATATATAAACACTAACGCAACAATCCAAACAAAAATGTATGCGCTGTACAAATGACAATCGAAACAACAAAAACAAACATTAGTCTCTCAAGTCAAAAAAATAACATAACATAAAAATGATAAAAGAAATATGAAAGAAAAACATGAATCTGGGGATCTCCCAGTCATGTAGCTCCACTCCCTCCCAAGAAGTCAAGCAAATCGGCCATCTCCTCGTCCTCGTGGGCCTCTTCTCCATCGCCGGGAGTCTCTGGGGGTGCCTCTTTTGCTTGGGCCTCGGGTCAATCCCCGGGCCATGCGACCTTTGCCCTAAATTGGTCTGGAGTAGGGCATGAAAAAGAAGCGAAGCCCTGGCTCTGCATGCTGAGGCTCATCTGGTATAGACAATCATGGGTCTGCACATGTGCCCGGTGGTTGGCTGCCTGCTGGCGAACCAAATGCCGTAAATACTGCTCCATGTCAAATGACCCAGCCGGGCCAGCCTGATGAGGTGGTGGTGGCGCGCCCGCGGCCTGTGGAGCATCCCCCTGAGCCTGTCTCTGGGTGCAGTACTTCTCAATAAAAGCCCGGGTGATGGGCGGCCGAATCACCATGGTAGGTGCCACGGGGACTCCGAACGACTGGCAGAGTCCTGTGATCAGTGCGGGAAATCCCAGGGCCCTGTTGGACTTATCTGGATCCAAAGGGTGCCTGGTAGGCGCCATACCTGCAAAAATATAGATGGCATCAGCGATTAACTGAGCCACATGGATGCTCATCCGCGTCAGGATTCTGACACTTCGGCAGGGGGAGGTCGAAATTATGGTCGGTGGGCAGGATGTTGCTGAGCAGCAAAGTCATCCATATCTGAGTCAGGGTGGTCATGTTGGTGCGCATAATTCGCACTCGCCTCCCTGCAGCAGTCCGGGCAAAATCCTGCCCCGGTATACATAGCAACTGGGCGATGGCCTCCTCATCGAACCCATCAGACCGGTTCCTCCTCTGGCCATACTCGCACTCCTGGCCCTCTTCCAGCACCAACGGATATCCCAGGAGCTGGCCGATAGCATATGCATCAAACGGGATCCACTGACCCCTCACCCAGGACCTCATGTCACGCACGCCCTCCTCTATTGGCCAAGCATTGGAATAAAACTCAAGGACTACTTCTGGATCGAACTTGGCCATTGGGGTAACCAGTGATGCCCACCGTCGGCGACCTATCTCCTCCTGGAAATCAGTATACTCGTCATCCCTGAGCTGGACGCGTCGCTCCCGGAGAAATGACCATCCCTTGATGGCCTCGAAGCGCTGCTGGTGTACAGCGCTCCTAAAGCGGTGACTGTCATACTCAGGAGCGGAACTAGTTCCTTCGGCCGCCTTGTCCTTCCTTGACCTCTTTGAGGCAAGCTTCCTCGGGGCCATTTTCTGCGAAGGCAAACATTTGGAAAGTTAGTTTTACCAAGAAATGCTACTCTTAAAACAAAAATGGCATACAACCTCCTCCAATAAACACAAACATCAATGTAAATTTAGAGCAAACTCATGCACATACTTCCTTACGAACATTCACTCGCACAAGATATTCTTCTAACTAAGAAAAATGCACCCATGCACAATCAAGACACCTTCGTTACCTAGATTATTTATATGTACTTCCAAGGTGTATTTGCTACCTACATCACATGCACTTCCTTGGCTAAATTTACATACATGCATACCCAAAGCATCTTGGCTACCAAAAATTGCACACGTGCACATTCTGGTATTTCTAATACCTATGCATATACAAACTTTGTGATGAATCTTGGGCTATCTACACAATAAGTTGCTACATTTCATGCTTTATTCAAGTGTTTTTGCTACCTAAAGTCGCATGTAAATTCAAGTATATTTCCTTTTGCTGACTAAAATTGTATTCAAATTAAAAGGTATTTTTGTAAGGTATTTTCTTTACATAACATGCAACATATATATATTTTTTTGTGAGACATTTTGACTACCAAAAATTATATGTACATACATCCAAGTATTTTGCTACCACACCCAAAGTGTAAATTGCCAAAGGTATTTTGCTACCTATTCTAAACCTACACATTTACGATGAGCAAAATTCCTAAACATCTAGGCGTAGGGAAATTATTGTAGCGTGGCTCATAGCTGATTGCTGGCCAAAAAGGGTAACTTTACCCAATATGCACCCCCTCTTGTGTTCTTTTGCATAAAAACTTTGGTTCCTAGGCCTAGGATATATGTGGGGCAATTACTCTAGCCCTTTCGGAACTGAATGCATGTCCCAAAAAATAGAAAATATGTGCAAACCAAATTGCCCCATGGGTTGTTTCCCTACAAAAATCACGCGCTAATGCTATTGAGGCATTTCACCGAACGCTTGGTGGGCGCGCGTTTAGGCATCAATAGCAAGAGAACGGGGACAATGTGGCATGTCCCATTGCTTCAAAATGCATTATAGGCCTAGGGCCATCTCATACAAACCCCCAATTCAACCCAATCAAGCAAGAAAACAAACCAAAATTGCCCCACATATTTGAGCACATTCCCACAATTTAGAGCACCAAAAGGAGATCAAAATACACCAATGAAAAGCTAGAAAGCTTAAGGATGGAATACTTACTTGTTGGTGATGAATAAAAGCGTAAAACGGAATCGAAGAATGCGAAAAGTAGAGATCCTAGGGCTGCAAACTCGTAAATTCTGTGGGTATGGCTTTTGAAAGGGGGAAAAAGAAGTTTTTGAATGCAAAAACGTCCCCCCTTTCGTCACTTTTATATTTTGGTGCAGGGGTTGCTCGCCCAGGCGAGCTCAGCTCGCCCAGGCGAGCTAACCTGCACTTTTTTTTTATTTTTTATTTTTATTTTTTATTTTTTTGAGAGGAACATTAACCATGTCCCCTCCTTCCTTATGGGTTAGTGTTTTGCCTATTTGAGCCTACTCAAGTTAGAATTAGGCGTTAATTACTAAAAACAAACAATGGTAGTAAAATACTGCGAATCCAAAGGATACTGGGCTGCCTTGCGCGGCGTTCTCTGCTTGTTTAGCGCAGAGAAGGGGCAACGATCGGTCGGTTGTGACCCCATCCCCACTCGCATCCGTTCCTAAGTACCTGCAAGTAATAAACAACCAGGTATGGCCAATCTTGACCGCGTCGTTGTCTTACCTTGGTTGGTTTCTGCTGTTCATGTTTTGTCCCCACCCCAGAAGGTAGCTCAAGATGATCCTGCCCCTGTTTTACCAGAACAATATGCATGCGTATGCGTATGCATGAATGTTTTCAAACGCAGCAAATTTTAGCGAAAATTGGTTTAGGTTCAATTTTAATTAAGCGCTTGGGGCATCCCATGAACTGAGCGGAAGGGCTCAGGTGATCACAAATTAACGCAAGGTTTGAAACCAACGTGAGGACTAAAGCCTCGAATCCACGTTCATTTCTTTGAAAGATTGTAACGAGAGATACAGTAGACGGGGAATCCCTGGGGGAAATCCAAAAAACACATAAAGATAAAGAACATGCAGCGACATCCTTAATTGTCCCAGATTCTAAGCATAATATCGCTTGACGAAATCAGAATTCACGGGTGAAGGTAGCTCTTCGCCATCCATGTTGGTAAGCACCAGGGCTCCTCCAGAAAAAGCCCTCTTCACAACAAAAGGCCCTTCATAGTTTGGGGCCCATTTTCCTCGATTGTCCTTGACAGCATGGGACATTTTCTTTAGCACAAGGTCTCCCTCATGGAACTTGTGCAAGCGTACCTTCTTGTCGAATGCACTCTTCATTCTTTGCTGGTACAAGCGCCCATGACTCATGGCCGTTAAGCGCTTACCCTCAATGAGGTTGATCTGGTCATAGCGCGTTTGAGCCCACTCTGACTCCTTTAATCCGGATTCTGCCAAGATCCTTAATGACGGGACTTCTACCTCAAACGGTAACACAGCCTCCATCCCATATACCAATGAGAACGGCGTTGCCCCAGTTGACGTTCGCACTGAAGTTCGGTAACCGTGTAACGCGAATGGGAGCATTTCATGCCAATCTCTGTATGACACAGTCATCTTTTGGATAATCTTTTTGATATTCTTATTGGCCGCTTCCACGGCTCCATTCATTTTTGGCCGGTAGGGTGTGGAATTGTGATGATGGATTTTAAACTCCTCGCACATTTCCCCCATCATCTTGTTATTCAGGTTGGTGTCGTTGTCCGTGATAATCTTCCTTGGCAAACCATATCGGCAGATGATCTCTTTCTTAACGAACCTGACCACCACACCCCTCGTGACGTTGGTATAGGAAGCCGTCTCGACCCACTTGGTAAAATAATCTATCGCTACGAGGATGAAGCGATGACCATTCAAGGCCTTGGGCTCAATGGCCCCAATGACATCTATTCCCCACATGGAGAAAGGCCAAGGGGCAGACATGACATTCAGAGGATGCGGTGGAGCATTGACATTATCTGCGAACGCTTGACATTTGTGGCATTTCCTTACATGGACATAACAATCACTTTCCATGGTAAGCCAGTAATAACCTGCTCTTAGGATCTTCCTGGCCATAGCATGCTCGTTGGCGTGCGTTCCAAACGAGCCCTCATGGACTTCCTCGATCATGTGATTCGCCTCCCTGGCATCCACACACCGCAAGAGTGTCATGTTGTGGTTTCTCTTATACAGTATGCTTCCGCTCATGAAGAAACCAGCCGCCAACCTTCTCAATGTCCTCTTATCATTGTCAGCAATCTCTGGCGGGTATTCTTTTCTTACGACATATCGCTTGATGTCGAAATAGCAAGGCTTACCATCCCGTTCCTCTTCTACTTGGCAACAATGCGCGGGTTTGCCACGACACCAAAATTCAATGTAGGGTAGATCCCCGTGCGGCGTTAGCTGGAACATAGACGCCAAAGTAGCAAGCGCATCCGCCATTTGATTTTCCTCGCGGGGAACATGATGGAAAGAGATCTCATCAAAGGTTTTAGCCAATTCCTTGATATAGGCTTTGTAGGGTATCAGCTTGGGATCTCTAGTTTCCCATTCCCCTCTCAGCTGATGGATTACCAACGCTGAGTCGCCGTACACCTTGAGTAGTTTGACATTGGAGTCAATCGCTGCCTGGACGGCCAGGGCACATGCTTCATATTCGGCTATGTTGTTGGTGCAGTCGAATCCTAGCCTGGCTGTGAAAGGTACACATTGATTGTCCGGAGAGACCAATACTGCCCCAACGCCATGGCCTAGAATGTTTGACGCTCCGTCAAACCATACGGTCCATTTGTCCCGATCTTCGTCCAATTTTTCCTCAAACAAGGCCATGATGTCCTCATCCGGGAATTCAGGATGCATGGGCTGATAGTCGTTAAGAGGCTGTTGAGCCAAATAATCTGCTAAGGCGCTTCCTTTTATCGCCTTTTGGGTGACGTAAACTATATCAAACTCGGATAGCAGGACTTGCCACCGGGCGATTCGTCTCGTGAGAGCTGGCTTTTCAAAGATGTACTTAACCGGGTCCATCTTGGATATCAACCAGGTAGTATGGCTCAGCATGTACTGCCTTAGGCGATGGGATGCCCATACTAAAGCACAACACGTTCTTTCGAGCAAGGAGTAATTCATTTCACAGGTCGTGAACTTCTTACTTAGGTAGTAAACAGCGCGCTCTTTCTTTCCGGACTCGTCATGTTGCCCCAGCATACACCCCATTGACTCGTCTAAGATTGTCATGTACAAGATGAGAGGCCTTCCAGGTATTGGTGGCATAAGCACGGGAGGATTCATAAGGCACTTCTTGATCCTTCCAAAAGCCTCTTGGTAATCCTCATTCCAGCGATCAGTTTGGTTTTTGCGTAAGAGCTTGAACAACGGCTCAAAAATGGCGGTGAGCTGCGATATGAATCTGGCAATATAATTCAAGCGTCCCAGGAAGCCTCGGACTTGCCTCTCAGTATGGGGCTCTGGCATCTCCAGGATGGTCTTCACCTTTTCGGGGTCTACCTCTATTCCTTTCTGGCTCACGATGAAACCAAGCAATTTCCCTGATTTGACCCCAAAGGTACACTTGGCGGGGTTCAACCTTAATTGATATTTCTTAAGCCTTTTGAACAACTTCCGCAGGTTGACAAGGTGTTCTTCCTCGGATTTAGATTTAGCAATTATGTCGTCCACGTAGACCTCGATCTCTTGATGCATCATATCATGGAACAAAGCTACCATGGCCCGTTGATAAGTTGCCCCGGCATTCTTGAGTCCAAAGGACATCACCTTGTAACAGAACGTCCCCCACAGGGTGACGAAGGTAGTCTTTTCCATATCCTCTGGCGCCATCTTTATCTGATTGTAACCGGAGAAACCGTCCATGAAGGAAAATAAAGCGAAATTGGCCGTGTTATCCACGAGGATATCGATGTGTGGCAAAGGAAAATTGTCCTTGGGACTGGCCCGATTCAGGTCCCGATAATCCACACACATTCGTACTTTCCCATCTTTCTTAGGGACCGGTACAATGTTGGCAACGTATTCTGGATACCGAGCGACGGCCAGAAAACCAACGTCAAATTGCTTCTTCACTTCTTCTTTTATCTTCGAGGATGTTTCGGGCTTCATCCTTCTCAGTTTCTGCTTTACCGGGGAACACTCGGGATTTAGAGGTAATCGGTGCTGTACGATGTCAGAACTCAAACCGGGCATATCTTGGTATGACCAAGCAAAGATGTCTTGGTAGTCTCTTAGTAGGATTATTAATTCTTCATGGATAGGTGCGGTAATACCTGTGCCTATCTTTACTTCCCTTTTTCCATTGCCAATTCCCAAGTCTACTAGTTCTGTTTCTTCTTGATGAGGCCCTATTTCTTGGTCCTCATGGGCGACTATCCTTTCTAATTCTGGGGGAAGTCTCACATCCTCGTTCCCTTCATCTTCCGTTTGATTCGCTTCTTGCTCGAAGTTGATAGGCGGGTCCCAGGTATTAGTACCTTCGGGGGACACGTCATCGGATCTGCCGTTTCAGAAATAAAGAAGTAAACATGCAAATGGATGAGAATGGGTAGAGACGTAGGAACAGATGAAGAAAGATCCTTGTATTATAAATTCAAAAAAAAAAATAACAAAAGACTCAAAGCCTTAACAAAAGAAAAACTCTAAAGCCTAGGCCCAACTATAGAGCTTTTTAAAACCGTAAAGGTTTACATTATGCTCGTTGCGTAAATGTCGGGGCGTTCCTCCACTCGCCAATTTCCCAGTTGGAAATCAGGAGGGCATGGTCGTACCAAATCCAATGTACTCGGAACATCATCTTCGTATATTGCGACCACTTGACCTTCGTCTCCTAGACCCGCGCTTATAAAGCTTCTACTTATGTGGCACGGCGGGCTTCCTTCACTTTCTTGTCTCAACCGCGAGCTTTGACCACCGCCCTTCCTTCCTGCGATGCTTCTCTTTACATCTACCTGAGTGGGCTTATAGCCTAAACCATACTTCCCACGATTTCCTTTGGCATTTATCAGGCTAGTTATGCCGCCGTTGTCTTTGCCTAAACCCATTCCGGGTTCGTAACCGTTCCCCAACATAACTCGGGCCATCATTACTGCTGCATCAGACAGGCAAGCTTGCCCAGAGAAGGAGTCCACGGAGGAAATGCTTACCACCTCAAAAGACTGGAAAGCGGTTTCTAATGACTCCTCTGCGGCTTCCACATAAGGCATAGACGATGGGCAGCTCACCAAGATGTCTTCCTCGCCTGATACGATGACCAGATGCCCTTCCACTACGAATTTCAACTTTGGTGGAGTGTAGAGGGAACAACTCCCACTGAGTGGATCCACGGGCGCCCCAACAGACAACTGTAGGGGGGGTTAATATCCATTATTTGGAAAGTAACTTGACAGGTGTGAGGGCCTATCTGTACCGGGAGATCGATTTCTCCCCTAACCTCTCGGCGGGTGCCGTCGAAGGCACGAACCACCATTGAACTCGGCTTTAAGTGGGAGGCATTGAATGGTAATTTCTCCAAAGTGCTCTTAGGCATCACGTTTAAACTGGAACCATTATCGATGAGCACTTTGGCTACGATATGGTCCATACACTTGACTGATACATGCAAAGCTTTATTATGCTCTCTCCCCTCGGCGGGGATTTCTTCTTTGGCGAAGGCGAGATAGTTGTTGGCAGTGATATTATTGACCAGCCCTCCGAAACCTTCTACCGAGATGTCTTGGGCCACATGGGCCTCGTTCAGAACTTTTATTAGCAGAGCCCGATGAGGCTCGGAGCTCATGAGTAACTCCAACAGCGAGACCCTGGCCGGAGTTTTGTTGAGCTGTTCGATAACCTTGAATTCGCTCTGCTGAATTATACGGAGGAACTCACTGGCTTCCTCTAGCGACACCTCCTTTTTACCATCCTTTTTCTCCAGAAGACCTTTCGCCAGAATATCTTTATTCAAAGCGTGGGGTGCTTCACCATCTTGTTCCTCCACCACTTTTCCTTTCCCCTTGACGTTCGCGGGTTGGACTGGTAGGTTCGGAGGCGCAAACACACGACCGCTACGGGTCACACCACTTAGTCCTGTGATATTTGTTACCTTAGCCGACAACGAGCTGACATCGGTGGCTTCTTCTTCCTTCTCCCTCGGAGGTGTATATCTCCATGGGACTGCGTGGCTATTTTGGTATGGGAAAGGAACAGGTTTAGCTACTAAGGGGTGTCCGGGTTTTTGCGAAGCTGTGCCGTTGGTGAAGTATATCACCAAGGGTTTGGGCTTCACAACACTACTCCCGTCCGTGGACTGCATGCATATATGCTGCTCTTCTCTTCCTTCACTGGCAACTTCCAGTCGACCTTGATCTATCATTCGCTGTAACAATTCCTCTACTCCCAAACACGTTTCCATGTCATGCAGCTCGCCGAAATGCAGCAAACAGGAATCCTCCTTACGCCCACTATGGGGAATCACACCTCCCTTTTGTAGGGCCTCAAAGATAAACCTCCTAGGGGTTGCCACATCCTTTAAAGGTTTAGACCTGCGCGGCCTATCGGACTCAACAGCGTTAACCGCTCCCCCTCCATGATTGGCGAGCGGGTTGGTTCTCACATTGGGCCGATCTTCTTGGAAAGTCAGCCATCCAGCATCTATCAAATGTTGGACCTTGTATTTAAGGGCCAAGCATTTTTCAATGGAATGCCCCGGGACACCCCCATGGTACTTGCAAGTTGCGTTAGGGTCATACCACTTTGGGAAAGGGGGTTGGAGGACCTTTCCGGGAGTTACCACAGCCAAATGGTTGGCGATGAGGGACGGCAAGAGGTCTTCGTACGTCATTGGGAGTGAGGTGAATTCTTGAAATGGCCTCGGAGGGAAGTTCCTTGTTGCGTTGGGATTACCGGCCGGGCGAGTTGTGTTCGGAGTTGGAACTTGGGGAGCTTCCCTCTGGGTGGGTGCCTTAGGATGCACAGGTGCTGAACCAGAGGCGTTCCCGGTATGAGCCGAGAAGCTCGGGTGATATTGCGCGTACTGATGGGTACTATGAGGTGTCTACGGGGGTTTGACCCACGCGGGCGTTGAAGAGACGGCATGGGCATCTCCTTCCTTCCTTTTTGCCCCCGTTGTCCCGATTCTTTTGGCATTCGCACTCATGGAGGAAACGTAATCGAACTTTCCTCTTTTCAACCCTACCTCGATTCTTTCCCCGGCGAACACTAGGTCCGCGAAGCTGGACGACATGTAACCTACTAGCTTCTCATAGTAGAACACTGGCAGAGTGTCTACCATCATGGTGATCATCTCTCTCTCAACCATGGGAGGAGCTACTTGTGCCGCCAGGTCTCTCCACCGCTGTGCGTATTCTTTAAAGGTTTCGCCCTCTTTCTTGAACATATTCTGCAGCTGAGTGCGATCGGGAGCCATATCGGAATTATACTGGTATTGCCTTAGGAAGGCAGTAATCAGATCCTTCCAAGTACGGATACGGGAAGCTTCCAAATTAGTGTACCAAACTACCGCGGCTCCGGCCAAGCTATCTTGAAAAAAGTGTATTAATAGCTTCTCATCCTTAGAGTGTGCGCCCATCTTGCGATAGTACATCTTGAGATGGTTTTTGGGACAAGTCGTCCCTTTATACTTGTCGAAGTCCGACACTTTGAACTTCGGGGGGATAACAACATCGGGTACTAAGCAAAGATCCGTCATGTCTGCGAACGGATAGTCCCCAAATCCTTCCACGGCTCTCAATCTTTCCTCGAGGAGATCGAGCTTCCTCCTTTCTTCAATTGCCGGGGGCGGTCCTTCCGTGGACAAAACTATTGGTTGTGTCGCGACGTTGGGTTGAGGCAACGTGCTGGGTGCCGGCCCTTAGGGGATCGGGGGATAGAACTCGACATCCCTTCGAGCATAGTCTTGAGGGTCTTTGTGGACCTCGTCGGGCTGTTGAGGAGGCTCTCTTTCAAGGACGAGAGAAGCAATATGGCCCGCATCGTCTTGCAAGACGGGTGGTGAGTGGTTGGGCGGCAATCCATAAGGGTAAGCCGCTCGGTTGTATCCCAGGTGAGGGTTGCCATCGTGCCCCAATGTGTCCCTTCCCCGTCCTACTATGTTTGAGGGAGGATGGAGCGCAGTTGCCAAGAGAGTTGGGTCTGCTTCGGCAGCCGAACTGACAGCGGTAGCGGTGGCCGCGTTTTTCTCCATGAGCTGCCTCATTCCTAACATGGCCTCCATCATGGAAGCCATCTGTTCTTTCAGAGCCGACATGTCGGCTTTCATCTGTTCCTGTGTCTCCTCTTGATCACCCATCGTTCTAGATTTGGATCTGGTGCGATAGGGATGCCTTGTGGCGCGTTTAGTTATGGTGTTTTTCCCTAAAAAACCAAACGTGAGGAGTGGGTAAAGAAAGAAAGAATGCATGCTAGAGATAAAATGCAGGAGTGATTTGATTCGCACAAGCTTTTTTGGAGTAGAAACATGGGACCAACTCATTTTATTTCAGAAAGTCGTATCTAGTCAAAGTCTGAGAGACCATACAAGTTTTCTAGCGATTTCTAATTATGTGGACCATTAAGTCTATCATATGCTGACAATAGTCGAGAAGCCCATGAATTTCTTCGGGGGCGGAGTAGGTGTCCGCCATTGCCTTGGCCTTGGCTAACAATCGGGGAAGTTCTTGACTCCCGTTCAAGGTAAGAGCAAACCGATCCATCCACATGGTTGCCTCTTGGTGTAAAGAGTCGATCACCCTTCCTCTAGCCTCTTTTTCCGCGTATACTTGGGCATACTCGTCCGCGATCCTATGCTCGTGGGTCGTGGCTAGACCTAACTCTTCTTGGTACTTGGCGATGATAGCTAGCATGTTGGTCTCCGTCTCGCATAAACGCTGAGACAAGCTCCTTTTGGACCTTGAACAGGCAACTAACTCCTCTTTCAAGACCATGCTATGTGCTCGCGACTGGTCCCTCTCTTCCCTTCGTAGCTTGAGTTCACTGTTGCTACCCCACAGAGCTCCGCGAAATTTGTTACGGCCATACTCTTCCTTGCGAGCCCTCTTGGTCTCTTGTTCAAGGGCTCTTGCGGTAGTTGCATTCTCTTCCCATAATCCGGCACACTCCTTCCGGATGTGTGTAGCGGCCAACTTGAACTTCTCCTTGGCAAGTTTCGCCTTTCCTAACTCGCTTTTGAGAGCTTGGACTTCTTCGTCCTCTTCCGGTGCTTCGAAACTCTCTTCGCTGACGACTTTTAACTTGGCGAGCCAATCTAAACCTCGTATATGAACTTTCAGCCATTCATGGTAACCACCAATGATGCCATTACGAATGCCCCTAAGTTCTTGATCTTTCCTTAACGGGGTTTCCCATGCCTTATGGATTCTTTGTATAGCCTTGAAATTTTGCGCGCCGAAATCCCTCACAAGGAAAGGAGACATGCTTTCTTCCATCGGTGCTTCCCTCATGGGGTACCCTAGTTGTCTTATAGCGAGCGCGGGATTGTAGTTAATACAACCCCTCGTTCTTATCAGCGGAATGTTTGGGTACCCTCCACATGAGAAAAGGACTCCCTCCTTTCCTTCCTTCCATCGGGGGAACCAATTGATTGTTCTACCTCCTATCCCAGCCAAAAGCTGGTCCCAATCTATTCTTCTCTTTTCAGTACACGAGCGATGGCTTTGGAGCGGACATGGATGCCTCGTGTCTTGCTGGAACAGGTGTGAAATCAACCAAACACAGAGAGCGGGCAAGCAACAGATGATCCGTGCGCTACTCTTTTCGCACCTTCGGTCAAATGTGTCAAATAAATCTGCCAAGACAACTACCACCGGACTTTCCTTGCTATGGCGGTATGCAAGGAACGCGTCGATTGCGGCTAGGTCCACTAAACCATCTACGTTTGGAAAGAGGACGACCCCAAAGATTAGCAATGCTAACACATCCATAAACGGGACCCAATCTTCTTGATTTGCCATATCCCTCGCCTTGTCTTCTAGGTACTTCCGTGGTAGGCCCGCTATGCCGTTTCGAGTTTGTTTTACGCGGTCCAAACCTCTTGCTGAATCCTTGACCACAGTTGCAATTCTGCTCAAAGAGGGGAGACAACCGGAGAAAAGATATGGTTTTCTTCCCCCGAGAGGACATCCTAGAATCTCCTCAAATTCTTCAATGGTCGGTACCAATTGGAAGTCTCCGAATGTGAAGCATCTCAAAGGCTGGTCGTAGTATTGGGTGAGTGATGCAATGGCTTCTATGGATACCTCTGCTATGGTCAACTCTAAGATCTTTCCGTAAGTCTTGCGGAAGGCTTGCATTTGGAGAGGTTCCATCAACTGCCCCAATTCCTTGATGCTGGTGGTATCTAGGCCTTTAACCTTGACTTGGTAAAACCTCTTGCTGGTTTGATTTATCCCCATGCTTACTAAAGTGAGACAAAAAGCTAGTGCTAATCAAAACTCCGATATCTCATGGGTGGAATGGATGAATGCATGAAGGAATGCATATGGCACAGATGTAATTTAAGAATGCGGGTGCCCGGGACATTGTCTCCTTCTTAGACACAACGGCTAGGGGTAGCAAAGTGCCCTAACGTATGTATTTAAAACGGTGACCCGGACCCTCCGTTGATTTGTCTATAGAGGGGATTAAGACAGAACCCATATGCGATGCATATGCCAAAGGCGCAATGCGGGAATGTACATGGTATGACAATATTCACTGAACATAAGCAAAAGGGTATACGATACTTATGCATGGCAGTGTGAAAAAATGGCACGCAGTGTGTCTGCTCCGTGCCCCTATTTAAGGGACCTATAAGGGAGAGAGCTAACTAGGCATTTAGTGATAACCCCCAAGGTAGTCATATCTCTCTTGATAGTTTCTAGAGGTATTATCCCCTTCGAAGAACATACAGCAGCAGTAGGGACTACTAGCAACAATATGTTTTCAAAGAGGAAAACTCTAGATGAGGGTTCACTGTAATCAAGCAAGTCGGAGACCTAGCATGATCACAGATTCACCTCCAATCCTTATGTTCCTATGAACCCGGGTATAGGGCCCTTTTTCAACTCACAGTGTGTGCAAATAGTGTTGGTGTTTGTGTGCATCAAATGAATAAATATTTACCTCATGCATACATTTTAAAACGCACTAAAAGCAACAAAGAGTTTATATACACAAGAACATAATGAAGGGAAACCAACAAAGGGGTAAGTCACGGTAAAACATTGCACAAGATTAAATGGCCTAACTCTCTAAAAACAGTCCCCAGTGGAGTCGCCAACTGTCGCAACCTACCCTTCGGCGGGAGGGCGACGCATGACTCGCGGGATGCGTGTTCCATGAAAGGAATACACGCGGAGTCGCCACCAACGTTTATTTGAGGAAAACGTCGGAAAAACTGGAAAAGACGTGATCTACGAACTTTTAAGTGAAAGGTTGGGAGTTGTATTTACGCACGGGGAAGGTATTAGCACCCCACACGTCCGTCCCAAGGGATGGCAGCCTTTAATCGAATGTGCAAACATGACTTTGATTTTTATGTTCCCTTTTTATGTCTTTATATCCTTTATACCCTTTTTATATTTTTCTCTTTTTGTGGTCGACAAGGGTGTTTCCCTTTGCTCCTACGTATTCCTCAATTGCGATGAGGAAATCAGACCTACGTAGTTCTTTTTTATCAAGCGATTCTTTTTTACTTAAAAGGTGATCATTTATTTTACTAAAAGACGTTTTTTGATTATTATATTATTATCTTACCTCTTTTTTGATTTCCAACGTGGTTACGGCACGACTGAACGGTCGGAATTCATTTTAACCGAAGTTAACGGATAATACAATTCAAACGATCGGTGGAAATTTATTTTATTTTTAGGTTAAGCGAGAAAAGACTTAAATAAAATGGCTTAAGCACGTCAAAAGGGGGTATAAAAAGTAAATGAAACGAGAATAAAAATACACGAAACACAATGTGGACCACTACGGGTACATAGAATGAATCGAAAAGCTTGGTTCGAGGTACTTACCCGTTGAAGATCGAAGAACGATGAAGAACGAATGAAGAACGTCGAAGAACAGTCGAAACCTTCGCGAAATTCCTCACGGAAACGTTACGGAAGCGCCTCGGCTTGGATTTTCTTCACGGAAACAATTTTTCCAAGCAAATTCGAAAGAGAGAGAAGTGCCTAAGGGGCTGAACCCTTTTTCACTTCACTTCTCCCCCTATTTATAGAAAATTGGGGGAGAAGCTTGCCACCCAGCTCGCCCAGGCAACCAGGGTTGCTTCCTACAGAAGCAACAGCCTTCTGGAGGAATCTTCTGGAGGGCCCAAGTGGGCCTGGTTCCTATTTGCACCCCCATTTTTACTAAGTACACCCCCTACCCTTTTTTGGTGATTCTTTTTTCGTAAAGTTACGGAAACTTACGAATTTCGTAACGATACTTGTTTTCTTTCCGTAATGTTACGGAACCTTGCGGATTACATAATCATCCCCTTTTTGACTTACGGAATGTTACGGAACCTCACTAATTGTGCAACGATGCTTCCATTTGATTTCCGGTGTGTCACGGAACCTTACGGATTGTGCATCAATATTTTCTTTTGCTTTCCGGCATGTCCCGGAATTTCACAAATTGCCTAATGATGGGTGCCAAGCACCTCACAAGGACCAAACAAAAGTTGCATGTCATCAAGCAAAGGTCCCCGGACGAAATTAGGGTATGACAACAAGGTATACTGAATGTACCTGGATCTTTACATTTTTTAGGAATTTAGGGAACAGATTTACCAATCAGTGCGAAGACATTTCTGCCCATGCTAATTCGTTCACTTCCTTTAAGCTTTCGCTTATTAGTGCACAGCTCCTTCAAGAATTTAGCATATCTTGGAATTTGTTTTATTGCATCCAGTAGAGGTATGTTTACCTCTACTTTTCTAAATGTTTCCAAGATCTCTTTCTCTGCCTCTTCCAATTTTTTGTTGGAAACTGCTCTTGGAGGGAATGGAAGAGGAGGGATGTGCTGCTTCTGCAAATCAGAATTACCAATGGAAGATTCACCTGCACAGAAAATTGTTAGGTAAATTTTTGTCATCACCTTTTTCTGGAGTAGAGTGAAGTTTAGCAGGTTCATTTACAGATGAGGAAGGTGCTATGGGTTGAGGTCCTTGACACTGCTTTCCCGACCTCAATGAAATGGCACTGACATTTTTGGGATTTTGGACAGATTGAGAAGGCAGCATGTCAGAATTCTGGGACTGTTGTTGATTTAATTGTGTAGCCAATTGTCCCATTTGATTGGTTAAGCTCTGAATGGAGGCTCTGGTCTCTTGTTGAAACTGCATGTTCTGCATGGTCATTTGCCTCACAAGTTCTTCGAGGGAAGGTTGCGGAGGAGCCTTAACTGTTGGCTGTTTCTAGGGCTGTTGTTGTTTTTGGATTGGTGGAGGAATGTATGGTCTGCTTGGGCCAGCAGCATTTTGGAAGGAAGGAGCAGGCTGTTGTTGTTGTTGTTGAGGGCTAGACCATCTGAGATTAGGGTGATTCCTCCATCCAAGGTTGTATCTGTTGCTGGAGAGGTCATAATTGTTCTGTTGTGGTTGATTTTGCTGCTGAGGTTGAGGAGGTCTATTGTAAATGTTTGCAGCATAAGCTTCGGGCTGCTCAATTGCTCCAGGTTGCTGCATGGAAGGGAAAAGGTCTGTATGGTGGTCAGCAGAGGAGCACAAACCACAGACCCTTGTGACAGGTACAGATTTCTAGTTCAAGGCCAGCTGGGTTACCAAGTTAACTAATGCATCTAGTTTGCCTTCAAGCTTCTTAGTTTCAGATGATGCAGCTGAGTTTGTAGCTACCTCATGCACTCCTCTAATGATTATAACATCATTTCTGGCGCTAAACTGCTGGGAGTTGGAAGCCATCTTCTCAATTTAATGTCTAGCTTCAATAGGAGTCATGTCTCCAAGGGCTCCACCACTAGCAGCATCTATCATACTTCTCTCCATATTACTGAGTCCTTCATAAAAATATTGGAGAAGAAGCTGCTCTGAAATCTGATGGTGAGGGCAACTAGCACATAGTTTTTTAAATCTCTCCCAGTATTCATACAGGCTCTCTCCACTGAGTTGTCTAATACCTAAGTTATCCTTCCTGATGGCTGTGGTCTTGGAAGCAGGGAAAATTTTTTCTTAGAATACTCTCTTAAGGTCATCCCAGCTCGTGATGAACCTTGGAGCAAGGTAATACAGCCAGTCCTTTGCCACTCCCTCTAAAGAATGAGGAAAAGCCTTCAGAAATATGTGATCCTCTTGGACATCTGGGGGTTTCATGGTGGAGCAGACAATATGAAATTCCTTCAAATGTTTGTGCGGGTCTTCACCTGCAAGGCCATGAAACTTTGGAAGCAAATGAATCAGTCCAGTTTTAAGAACATATGGGATCAGGGTATTGGATGCACAAGCTTTCGTAGGTGAAATCAGGTGATGCCATTTCCCTTAGAGTCCTCTCACGGGGTGGAGGTTGTGCCATGTTCTCAGAATGTTCAAAATCAGGATGCTCAAAATTATAATGCTCAAAATCAGGATGTTCAAAATCACCAATAACAGAATGCACAGATTCACCACTAATGGAATGCTCGGGATGATCAAAAGGTATAAAATGATGCCTAACTAATCAATGAAATTTCCTATCTATCTCAGGATCAAAGGGTTATAAGTCAGATGGATTGCCTCTAGTCATACACTACATTCAGCATGCACAACTAGTTGCCTTGTCATGTAAATAAAGGTGTAGGTTTGAACTACATCTACCCTCAAATGATATCCAAATGACTTGAAATTTTGTGAGCAACCTTATAAAATGATGAGAAGATAGCACAAAAAATTTCAGGCAAAAATTCAAAGTCTAACTATGGAAGCTAAAAATGGTAGGTTAAGAAAAATAAGTGAATAAAACTTGAAAAATAAAAAACTTTTGACAGAATCACTTTTTTTGGACGATGGAGACCTCAGCCAGCCGATGGAAGGCAACCATGGTGTAGGAAATTTTTTTCTACCCCAAATACATATATAATAATTGCGATTCTGATAACCGGAGCAAAAGTTATGGCCGTTTGAAGTTTTGACAAACACAAAATTTGCTACTTTTTTGGAACTTTCAAATCTGACCAAACTAAAGGCTCTAGTTATTTTTCCCACAAAATATAGATTAAAAGAAGTTACCACAAAAAAATTCAGCCAAAAATAACAACCCTAGCTACTAAAACAAAAAATCCAAAATAATTCAGCATGGGTGGTCGCTAAAATCCGTCGCTACATGATTTTTACTACTACTCTGTTTTGCCGCAAGCAAAAGTGGTCGCTAAGTCCGTCGCAAAACACTATTCACAGCAAAACACCAAAAACTGAAACATGGGAAACGCTTAATAGGAAAACTGAAACAGAACACACACTAAACAAAATACCAGGACATTAAACAACACTAACACACATACTAACACAATACTAACAATTAAACATAAAACACGAAAGAATTAAACAAACAACGCTAGCTATTATGAACCTTTGGACACTGCTCCCCGGCAACGACGCCAAATTTAATCGAGGCTGTACCCGAATCAAATAAACATGAAAATGCAGTAACTAGGAAGGGATCTTAGGTCGTTTCCCAACGAGCAATGATAAACCAAATGTTCATAATACACTTGCAGTAACAGTAACGATTGGGGGGGTTTGATTGTTTTGTGATTTAAAGGACAGAACAAGTAAACTGGAATACGAAACTACTAATATTAAAAATAGGTTGTTTCCTCTGATTCAAAAGCCATTCTCTTATCCTGGGTTATGGAGAATTCGTCCCTAACAGTTAACCACTTAATCCAACCCTATTTCAATTTACTAAGCGAAAATCAACTTAGGGTTGTCAATACGTGATTAGGCAACACATACACCAGTTAGCCCTTTATCCATTAAGCATGAACGCAAGTTAGGCTCAGAGGAAATTAATCGAACACGAAGCGTGCACTGATTAATGTTCACGAATTTGGGTTAACTGGTGAAGGGGAAACTTCCAGGAAGCCACATTATAAACAAAACCTCAAAGAGAGTTGGGCTTCATCCTCAAAAGGAAACAACACCAGAAAATCTAGCCTTCCCTAGATTCAAACAGAAAACACAAATGAAACTAAAAGCAGAAACGTAAATGAAGCAGAAACGTAAATGAAAGTAGAAGAAGAAACAAGAACGAAATTGTTATTAGAAGCAGAAAATGGAAAATTGCATTAAGAACCAAAACAATAGCATTCAAGTAGAAAAATGTAAAACCTAAACAAAGCTCTGAATAATGAATAACATAACAGAATAGCCTTGCACGAATCCCAAGGCTGCTATTTAAAAAGAGTCACTCAAAGTCACTGGGCCCTATTACAATACTCTGGCCCAAAACGAAATAAACACTAAACCACATAAAATAAAATTGTGAAATTTCCTAATTAGAAATTAACTAAGGTAAGCGCTGCTTTATTTGCCTTCTTCAAGTCCACAACCAAAATCCGGATTAAGCCCAATGTTTCATTAATTCCTGAAATTAGATTAAAAACATCAAATTAGCTGAATGAGCCCAAATAATAAAACTGCCTAATTAATTGACAATTAAGACCAATCACTAATTAAAATGGTGCAAAAAGGGTTTAGAAAATAGAAGAAAATGATGACACATCAAGGCGTGATCCCTACAAATTTATAAATGGCATCTGAGATCAACTGGGCCACATGAACACTCACCTGGGTCAAGATGGCATAGACCAGCTGGCACTTTGGCAGAGAAAGGTCGGAATTATGATCATTGGGGAGGATGTTGCTGAGTAGCAATGCCATCCAGATCTCTGTCAGGGTGGTCATGCTAGTACACATGATTTGCACCCATCTCCTTGTCACACTTCGAGCGAAGTCCTGCCCTGGAACACATAGTAGTTGGCCTATGGCCTCCTCATCAAATCCCAAGGCCTGGCTCCTTCTTTGACTGAATTCATAGCGTTGCCCCTCTTCTAGGACCAACGGATGCCCTAAAAATTCATTAATGGCATCTTCATCAAAGGGGATCCATTAGCCTTGCACCTAGGAGCGCTTGTCCCTGACTCCTTCCTTTGTGGGCCATGCATTAGCATAGAACTCCATGACTATTTTTGGATCATACTTAGCCATGGGCCCCGCAAGTTGAGTCCACTACCTCCTAGCAATTTCCTCCTGGAACTCAGCATATTCTCCTTCCCTCAATTGGACCCGTCTCTCCTTGATGAAAGACCAACCCTTGATGGCTTCAAAATGGTGTTGGTGTTCCTCGCTTCGGAATCGATGTCCATCAAATTCCATATCCACTTGTGGGGCCGCACTGGATCCTTCTCCAGCGGCATCTTTCCTTGCCCTCTTAGCTAGAAGCTTCTTTGGAGCCATTTCCTGCAAGGACACGTTCATAAAGTTAGTTTGCATGAAATGCCAACCATCATTTCATTTATCGTAAACACAACAAAAGCCAAACAAATTTGAACGGTGCATATTTATTTTCACCAAATGCAAGTGTCACCGTGCAATTAGAAAATAATCATACATCGGTGCATATGTTATTTTATGATATATATTTTTTTGAAAAGCATTTTAGCTACCTAGATGCAAGGTGCCTATCATACTGTAGCAAGATCAAATATTAGTCTAAATCCAAACAATCACTCTCCCACATTTATGTAACTCATACATTTTGCATCCCAGACAAAGTTTAGATTTCTATGTCTAACTCATACTCTTGGCATTTTAATCTAACAACCTAAGCTATTCACACTTTCCAATTGACAACTGTACATGCACAAACTCATTCCACAATTCAAATTTCACAATAACACATGCAATGGTCATTGATGCATTTCATTGAATGGTTGGTGGAGGCATGCTCAAGCATGAAAAAATGAGGGATAGAGAATAGTATGACATGCCAATCCATAGTAGGATCAAAGGTAGGCCTAGGGTCATCCCTTGCAGCCCCCAATCAAACAATCAAAGCATGGATTCATACACAAATTGCCTCACAAAATTTGCAAAGAATATGACAACTAGAGCACCAAAATACCATAATGGAAAGCCAAAATTTGAAGGGAGATGGTACTTACTTGTAGGAGATGAATGAAAATGCAAAAATGAAAGCAAAGTGAGCAAATGGAGGCTTGGGGCTGCTGGAAACGAGAGCTCTCGTAAGCTTTTGGTGGTTTTGAATGTTGGGGAAGAAATGGGGTGAAAAATGGCTTCACCCCCCTCTTTTTAAAAACTCTCGTCAGACACGCTCGCCCAGGTGAGCTAATTTTTTTTTTTTTAGGCAAAAGCCTTTGCAAAATGGTGTTTGTTCCTTGTTATGTATATATTTATTTATTTTTCTAAAATCCTATAATTGCATATAAACTTCGGTGAATTCAAGATATAATTCAAGAAAACAAACAAGTAAAAAGCAGGAAATTTTAAAAAGCAAAATTAGAGATACTAGGCTGACTCCTAAGAGGGCTTCTTTAATGCCTTTAGCCAGACACGTGATAACGATCGATTGATCATGGGCCTAGCACCTGTCTGTACCTACCCCTAAGGTTAGACAAAGGAAGTGGCATCATGCAACAAATATGAAACAATACCACAAAATGCCTGCATTACCTTTCACTTACCCTTGTCTCAAATTGGTGTGGTATTAACCATCACTCACAATGACTCCTCATTCATCCTCTGATTCGTAGGATCCCAAATGACAAGATGTGAATGCATGTATGTTTATGGTTGAATGTTAAATGCAACAATTAAACATGTGTTATCATGTTCAACTTTTACTTAAACGCTTACGACACCCCGTTGATTGAGCCAAATGGCAAGATCGAGAGTGTATGGACAATAAGAAGTAAAAGACACAACACAGAAGGTTGAGATGCAAATCAATAACCCACATTTATTAATGTTGCGATTATGGTTTACAAAATATTTGAAGACTTGAAGATCCCAATGAGTCCTCAGGTGATGAGGACATGACCAAGAGTAAGGGCAAGGATCCACTTGAAGGACTTGGAGGGCCTATGACAAGGGCTAGAGGAAGGAAAGCCAAGGAAGCTCTTCAACAAGTGTTGTCCATACTATTTGAATACAAGCCCAAGTTTCAAGGAGAAAAGTCCAAGGTTGTGAGTTGTATCATGGCCCAAATGGAGGAGGACTAAATGGCACCACTTTGTCTCAATTTTAGAGTGTTTAGTTTGTCTAAATAATGGCCCAATCCTTGTAAAGTTGGCTGACCAAAAATATGTTTTGGGTTAATCAACTAAAAGGGCTTTAGTTAGGTTTAGTTCAAGTTGTAATAAGGGCCCAATTGGCAACCTAGGCATCATCCTTTTGGGAGACCAAATGGTGGCTGACTTGTTGGCTGTTGGGGGTGACTTTTAGTTGCCACAATTTCAGTTACACTCAGCCATTAAGTTTTTTTTAATTCCCTAGGTTAATGGCATTAACTTATTTTAATTCTAGGTTAGTGGGTCATTACTAAAATCTGTTGTAAAGCTTCTATATAAGCTGAACCATTTTATCAATAAACACAAGTTGAGTTTTATTCAGAAAATTAGAGTTTATCTCTTTTATCTTAGTGAGAGTGATTCTCCTAAATTCTTGAGTGATTCAAGAACACCCTGGCTGTATCAAAGGACTTTCACAACCTTTGTGTGTTGCCCTCGCCGGAAAGAGTGATTCTTTCCTTCCTTTCATCTTCAACCTTGTCCTTTCAAACCACAATTCCAGAAAATCCACTTATGCCCAGAATTATCTTGTGGCCATAACTCCCGTTTTACGCACTCAAATTAAGTGATTCTTGAGCCTAAATTGAATTTCAAGACGAGACATTTCACCTCGTTTTGGAATCACCTCATTTGGAGCCCTGTAGCTTGAGTTTTTGCCATTTCTATATTTCTGTCCAGCCACCACTTAACCTACGTTTTCTCATCTCATTATTCCATTTTATGCCAAGAACAACCTTATTAAGACCCACGAAATTAACCACCTTATTTGCCATCCTTTCCTTAATCAATTTCCGCATTTTCCATCAAGTTTTAATCCTAGACGATCCTAAGTCAGCCCTTGTGCCATGAGGGTTCATATCATCGGGGAACAGTCATGTGTTGAGCCTTCTAGCTGCCCTAGGCGCAACTTGCGCTAGCGCACCTTCTTGTCAAAAGCATTCTTCACACGACTTTGATACAGTTGTCCATGGCTCATGGCAGCTAACCTCTTACCTTCTATAAGATTCAAATGATCAAAGCGAGTTTGGGCCCATTCTGATTCTTCCAACCCCACTTTGGCTAGAATTCTCAAAGAAGGAACCTCTACCTCAAACGGGAGTACAACCTCCATCCCATACACCAAAGAGAAAGGGGTTGCCCTAGTCGATGTGCACATCGAAGTTCGATAACCATGCAATGCAAAAGGGAGCATCTCATGCCAATCCTTGTATGACATAGTCATCTTCTGAACTATTTTCTTGATATTCTTATTAGCAACCTCAACTGCCCCATTCATCTTGGGCTTGTAAGGCATAGAATTATGGTGTTGGATCTTGAAATCCTCACACATTTCCTTCATCATCTTGTAGTTCAGATTGGTCGCATTATCAGTGATAATCTTCCTGGGCAACTCATAGTGGTAAATTATCTCCTTTTTGATGAACCTAATCACCATACTTCTAGTCACACTAGCGTACGAAGTTGCTTTGACCCATTTGGTGAAGTAGTCAATGGCGACTAAGATGAAGCGATGTCCATTTGAAGCCTTGGGCTCAAAAGCTCCGATCATGTCTATACCCCATTTAGAGAATGACCATGGTGCTGTCAAGATGTTCAAAGGTATGGGCGAAGCATTGACATTATCAGCGAAGGCCTGGCACTTATGGCATTTCCTCACATGGATGCAACAATCATTCTCCATAGTGAGCCAGTAATACCTTGCTCTCAGAATCTTCTGAGCCATGGCATGTCCGTTGGCATGCGTTCCAAAGGATCCCTCATGCACCTCTACCAGAATGTGCTTAGCCTCACTGGCATCCACACATCGAAGAAACATCATGTCATGGTTCCTCTTGTATAGGATATTTCTGCTCAGGAAGAAACCGACTGCCAACCTTCACAACGTTCTCATGTCGTTGTTAGAGGCATCTTGTGGGTATTCCTTGTCTTCAATGTATTGTTTGATATTGAAGTACCAAGGTTTACCATCCTACTTTTCTTCTATCAAGCAGCAATATGCAAACTTGCCACGACATTTGAATTCGATGTACGACAAATCCCCGTGCGGGGTTAGTTGGAACATGGATGCTAGAGTGGCAAGGGCATCGGCTATCTGATTCTCCTCTATGGGAATGTGATGAAAGGATATGTCATCAAAGAATTCTATCATCTTCCTGATGCAGGCCTGGTAGGGCACCAACATATGATCCCTGGTCTCCCATTCCCCTATCAATTGGTGGATTACCAAGGCTGAGTCCCCATATACCTTGAGCAACTTGACCTTGAAGTCAATTGCCGATTGGATCCCAAGGGCGCATGCCTCATACTCAGCTATGTTGTTTGTGCAGTCAAAACCCAACCTAGCCGTGAAAGGTATATATTGTTCGTTGGGGGAAACCAAAACCGCCCCAACTCCATGGCCTAGTGCATTAGACGCGCTGTCGAACCATACAATCCATTTGTCCCTATCTTCATCCTCTACTTCCTCCTCAAACAAGGTCACAATGTCCTCATCTGGGAATTCTGGATGCATAGGCTGATAGTCGTTGATGGGCTGTTGAGCCAGGTAATCTGCCAAGGCACTCCCCTTTATCGCCTTTTGAGTGACATAAACAATGTCAAATTCCGATAGTAGAATCTGCCACCGAGCAATTCGTCCAGTGAGAGCGGGTTTTTCAAAGATGTACATGATTGGATCCATTTTGGACACCAGCCAAGTGGTGTGGTTCAGCATGTACTGCCTTAGACGATGAGCTGCCCACGCTAGGGCACAACATGTCCTTTCGAGCAAAGAGTAGTTCATTTCACATGCCGTGAACTTCTTGCTTAAGTAATAGATGACCCATTCCCTTTTTCTGGACTCGTCATGCTGCCCCAACACGCACCCCATTGACTCATCCAACACAATTATATGTAGGATAAGGGGTCTTTTGGGCACCGGTGGCACAAGCACAGGAGGATTCATGAGCCACCGCTTAATCCTTTTGAACGCCATTTGACAATCGTCATCCCATTGGATAGATTGGTTCTTATGCAATAAGTTGAAGAGAGGCTCACAAGTAGTGATCAACTTTGATATGAACCTCGCTATGTAGTTCAATCGTCCTACGAAACCTCACCTGCTTCTCGGTGCGTGGCTTGGGCATTTCAAGGACGGCCTTCACTTTGTCTGGGTCTACCTCTATCTTTTTCTGGCTCACGATAAAATCGAGCAACTTTCCAAATTTGACCTCGAAAGTGCACTTTGCGGGATTCAACCTTAATCGGTATTTACGCAGCCTCTTGAACAACTTTCGTAAGTTGACAAGGTGTTCCTCCTTGGTCTTTGACTTAGCAATCATGTAATCCACGTAGACCTCAATCTCTTTGTGCATTATGTCATGGAATAATGCTACCATAGCCCGCTGGTAAGTCGCCCCAGCGTTCTTGAGCCCAAAGGACATCACTTTGTAGCAGAAAGTTCCCCACAGGGTGACGAAAGTCATCTTCTCCATGTCCTCCGGTGCCATCTTTATTTGATTGTAGCCCGAGAACCCATCCATGAAGGAAAACAGGGCAAAATTGGTCGTGTTATCTACGAGGATATCCATGTGCGACAAAGAAAAGTTATCCTTTGGACTAGCTCGATTTAGATCCCAATAGTCCATGCACATTCGCACCTTTCCATCCATTTTAGGGACTAGCACGATATTGGCGACCCATTCCAGGTATCGAGAAATGGCCAAGAAGCCAATGTCGAATTGCTTATTCACTTCTTCTTTTATCTTTAGGGACATCTCAGGCTTCATTCTCCTTAGCTTTTGTTTTATCGGGGAACACTCGAGACTTAGAGGTAATCTATGTTGTATGATGTCGGAACTCAAACTAGGCATATCTTGGTAGGACCAAGCAAAGATGTCTTGATAGTCTCGCAACAGAGCCACTAATTCATCTCGGACGTTCGCAGACATGTCAGTGCCAACCTTGACCTCTTTTCTTTCTTTGCCAACACCTAAGTTTATGACTTTTGTTTCCTCTTGGTGTGGCTTCACTTCCCTGTCTTCTTGCTCGACCATTCTATTCAACTCTTGGGGAAGCCCCCAATCCTCATCTTCCCCTTCCTCGGCTTGATTTATTAGTTGCTCAAAATCAACATCCGGGTCCTCGGTATCACTACTTTCACAAGACTCATTATTGGATATTGAGTTTTCCACGGAAATCTCAGGTTGTTTAACGATTCACCAGTTCCCTAATTCGAACTCTGGAGGACACAGCCGCACCCAATTTGATTGGTCTTGAGGGATTTCTTCGTTTATCATGGCAACCCGTCCCTCACACATCCATCCCGCATTGACGAAGCTTTCATCAATGTGACACAAGGGGACCCCTTTCACTTGCAGCCCCTAAGGCTGACCCTTGCTTCTCTCCCTCCTATCTAAGGCAATCCTTCTCATGTCAGCGTGCGTAGGCTGGTATCCCAACTTGAAACTTCTATGATTCTGTGTGAACTTTACTAGACTTGCTATGCCATTCCCATTCTAGCCCAAACCCATTCCGGGCTCATATCCGTGCCCCAACATCACCCGAACTACCATCAAAGCGGCACCAGATGAGCACGGCTGCACCGGGGGAGACTCCACGTAAGCATTGCTCACAACTTCCAATGCTTGAAAGGATGTTTCCAAGGACTCCTCCGCAGCCTCCACATAATGCGTAGAAGAAGGACAACTCACAAGTATGTCTTTTTCTCCCGAAACTATAATCAATTGTCCCTCCACCACGAACATTAACTTCTGATGTAGTGTTGACGGGACCACCTCAATCGAATGAATCCAAGGTTGGCCTAATAAGCAGTTGTAGGCAGGATTTATGTCCATTACTTGTGCCGCAACCTACCCTTCGGCGGGAGGGCGACGCTGGACTCACGGGTGCGTCTTCCAAGAAAGGAATACGCGCGGAGTTGCCATCAACGTTTATTTGAGGAAAACGTCGGAAAAACTGGAAAAGACGTGGTCTATGAAATTTAAGCGAAAGGTTTGAGAGTTGTATTTACGCACAAGGAAGGTATTAGCACCCCACAAGTCCGTCACAAGAGACGACATCCTTTAATCAAATGTGTAAATATGACTTCAATTTATGTTATCTTCCCCTTTTTCACGTTCCTATGCCTTTTTATGCCTTTTATATATTTTTTATCTTTTTATGGTCGACGAGGGTGTTTCCCTTGCTCCTACGTATTCCTCAATTGTGTTAAGGAAATCAGACCTACGTAGTTCTTTGAGAATCAAACGTTGGTTAAATTGTTTTTATCCTTTTTTGCAAAAATATGTTTTTATTGAATGAAAGGTCATTTAAGGTGTTGGACCATTAAACAATCTTTCGATTCTTTTGAAAGGAGAGAAAATATTAAGGAATTGGACCATTAATGATCTCTTGTTATTTTTTGCAAGAGGTAATAAAACTACGTGTTGATTTTAGGCTTTTTTAGAAATCTACGTTTAACCAATAAAGGCGGAAAAGACCATTTTAAGGCGTTGGACCTTAAAACTGGCTTTTTTAGGTGATGACAAAAGTTTGATTTATGAATTGATTTTAGCCTTAGTTTCACTTTGGTTATTAGTCAATTCGATTAAGAAAGAAAAATCCCAAAGAAAAACGTCCGATTGATTTTTTTGATTATTTTACTAAAAGATATTTTTTGATTTATATTATTATTTTCCTTCTTTTTGGTTTTAAACGTCGTTACGGCATGATGATTTCATTTTAACAGAAATTAAAAGGTGTTACAATACGAATGATCGGTGGAAATTTATTTTATTTTTTATTAGGCGAGAAAATGACTTAAATAAATGACTAAAGCATGTCAAAAGGGGGTACGGAAAGTAAATAAAAATAAAAGCACACGAAACAAATGAGGACCACTAAGGGTACATAGAATGAATTGAAAAGTTCAATTTCGGGAACTTACCTGTTGAAGACCGAAGAAGGACGAAGAACGAACGAAGAACGGCGGAAAATCTTCGCGAAATCACCCACGGAAACGTTTCGGAAGCGTTACGAAAGCGCCTCGGCTTGGATTTTCTTCACGGAAACAATTTTTCTCGCTAATTTTAAGTGATTCTCAGATACCAGGAGGGTTGAACATTTTTGTTCTTCCCTCCTTCCCCTATTTATAAGAAAACAAAGGAGAAGCTTGCCACCCAGCTCGCCCAGGCGAGCTAGGTTGGTTCCTCCAGAAGGCACCGCCTTTTGGGAAACTTCCTGGAAGGTCCAAGTGGGCTTGGTTGCTATTTGCACCCCCCTGTTTACTAAATACACCCCTTTCCTTTTTTTTGCTGATTCTTTTTTATTAACGTTATGGAACCTTACGAATTACGTAACGATACTTGTTTCTTTCCGTAATGTCACGAAACCTTACGGATTATGCAATCATCCCTTCTTTGGCTTCCGGAATGTTATGGAACTTTACGGATTGCGCATTAACACTTCCTTTTGACTTCCGAGATGTCATGGAACTTCACAGATTGTGCAAGAATGCTTCCTTTTGACTTCAGGCATGTCACAGAACTTCACGAATTGCCTAACGATGGGTGCCAAGTACCTCAAAGTGGTCAAACGAGGGTCGCATCCCAACAAACGAATGGTCCCCAGACGAAATTAGGGTATGACAGTTGTCCCTCTTTACTTGTCTTTTATTGGAGATAAAAGGGAAGTAAAGATAAGACACTAATTTTGTTCGAGCGAAACACCATTTGGCCGGTCAATCTCCCTGCCAGCGGAACATGCAAAAATTTTGAAAATTGTAGAAGCAAGGCTTTATGGTGAATGTGATTCAAAGGTGTTTTGATGATAACAATAATGACAATAAAAAATGATGACAAAGGTGATGAACAAAAAGCTCAAAGATCAAAGAACAACTCAAGTGAATCAAGAACAAGTCAAGAGTTCAAGAATCAAGAACAAGTCAAGAGTTCAAGAATCAAGAAGAATTCAAGACTCAAGAAGAAAGCCTAGAATCAAGAATCAAGATTCAAGATTCAAGATCTCAAGAATCAAGATCAAGATTCAAGACTCAAGATTCAATAATGAAGAAAAGACTCAATCAAGATAAGTATTAAAAAGTATTTTTCAAAACATTGAATAGCACATGAGTTTTTGACAAAACCTTTACCAAAGAGTTTTTACTCTCTGGTAATCGATTACCATATTGTTGTAATCGATTACCAGTAGCAAAATGAGTTTGAAAAAGTTGTCAAACTGAATTTACAACGTTCCAAATATTTTCAAAAGGCTGTAATCGATTACAATGTTTTGGTAATCGATTACCAGTGTCCTTGAACGTTGAAATTCAAATTTAAATGTGAAGAGTCACATTGTTTCACTCAAAAGCTTTGTGTAATCGATTACACTTATTTGGTAATCGATTACCAGTGTTTGTTTCTGAAAAATCTAATGATGTAACTCTTCAAAAAGGTTTTGACTTTTTCAAATGGGTTTTAAGTTTTTCTAAAAGTTATAACTCTTCTGAATGGTCTTCTTGACCAGACATGGAGAGTCTATAAAAGCAAGGCTTTGTTTTGCATTTCAACAATCTTGAATACTTTTCCAATCATTTCATTACAATCCTTTACAAGCCTTGAATCTCTTTGAACTTCTTTTTCTTCTTTGTACCAAAAGCTTTTCAAAGTTTTCTGGTTTTTCTAAACCTTGAAAACTTGTGCTATTCATCCTTTTCATTCTCTTCTCCCTTTGCCAAAAAGAATTCGCCAAGGACTAACCACCTGAATTCTTTTTGTGTCTCTCTTCTCCCTTTTCCAAAAGAACAAAGGACTAACCGCCTGAATTCTTTTGTGTCTCCCTTCTCCCTTGTCAAAGAATTCAACACGACACAGTCTGAGAATTCTTTTGATTCTTCCCATTCCCTAATACAAAAGCGTTCAAAGGTTTAACCGCCTGAGAATTCTTTTGTATCCCCATTCACAAAGTATCAAAGGTTTAACAGCCTGAGATCTTTGTCTTAACACATTGGAGGGTACATCCTTTGTGGTACAAGTAGAGGGTACATCTACTTGGGTTTAACTGAGAACAAGAGAGGGTACATCTCTTGTGGATCAGTTCTAGTGGAGGGTACATCCACTAGGGTTTCAAAGAGAACAAGGGAGGGTACATCCCTTGTGGATCTTTGCTTGTAAAAGGATTTTTACAAGGTTGAAAGAATTCTCAAGGACCGCAGGTCGCTTGGGGACTGGAGGTAGGCACGGGTTGTTGCCGAACCAGTATAAAAACTCTTGTGTGTTTGTTTCCTTCTTCCCTACTCTTTTACTTTCCGTTGTGCATTTAATTTTCACTTTTACTTTCTGTTAAGTTTCTCTTCTACTCCATATTCTCTTAACAACATAAGTAAAAGCCTTAGAAGAGTAATTTTTTAATTAGTAAAGGTTTAGGAATAATTAATTCAACTCCCCCTTCTTAATTATTCTGAGGCCACTCGATCCAACAAAAATGATCAGTACCAAACGACCAACATCATCCTGATACTGTCGAGTTCGTTCCTCTTGGTTGACACAAGGCACAAAATGACCATAATTTGTCTCTACGTGTCTTCCGACACGATCGAGCCTGGGTGGCGAGGCGCAGAATGACCATAATTTGTCTCTGCGTGCCATCAGACACGATCGCCTCTGGACGGCGAAAAGGTGTGGGGGAATGACCATAATTTGTCTCCGCCCACCTCTCGACTCACGTCCCTGAATGACAAAGGGCGCATAATGACCATAATTTGTCTCTACGCGATTATTACTCGACTTGCTGCTCCTGAAGGACAAAGGGCGCAAAATGACCATAATTTGTCTCTACGCGTTTATCACTCGACTTGCTGCTCTTGAATGACAAAGGGCGCAGAATGACCATAATTTGTCTCTGCGCGTTTATCACTCATCGAGTCTTACAGATAGCAAAAGCGTGCGGATGACCATAATTTGTCTCCGCATGTCATCGGGCCCGCCGCCTCTGGATGACAAAAGGTTCAAAGTACCCACCTAGCTGTAGCCATGAATAATTTTGCATGTTGTTTCCAAATCATCATTGTTATGCGTGCCTCGTGGAAATAATATGGAAATTCAACCCGAGACCGACACCTTGACACACGAATTTGTTTTGCCCTAAATATCAAGATCGGGCTCGCCCGATGAAAAGACCATGTTGAGACACAACCTTAGGCTACTTTGAACCTTGGCCTATGAAAAGAATCCTCATCCTTTCCCCCGAAGAAAAGGACAGCAGAATCTCCTCAAGGGAGAGCAAATAACGAATGCTAAAACCTGAATTCCCAAAGGAATAAATGAAAAGAAAGAAAAGGAAGAAATGAGAACAGAGGAAAAGAAGGATTCCCGATCAAAGATCGGAAGAAAGTAAAAAGGAAAAGATCGGAGGAAAACAGAATAATTCCCGATCAATAAAGGAAAGGGAATAGAAGATCTTCTGACCAGATAAATTTTCGGCAGGGGAAATGACTGCCGGCAAAGGAAAACCCATTTTTTAAGTGGTTCTTCCTTTGGGATTGCCATTCAAAGTCGCTCCCGACTGGCGGTATCCCACCCCACATAAACAAAGAAGAAAGGACTGAAACACCCAGCTTCCTCTCCAAAAACACTACCTTCGAGAAAATCCTATTGATTCGTGATCGTGCGTATGATCTTTTGGTTCGATAGGAAATCATGTGCAGAATAAAGTCATGGTGCAGTTATGGTTTGGGATTAGGGTAAAACACTTGCCTGTGTCAGTTTTTATACACTATGAGTGATTTTATTCCCAGTTTCAGTTGGACTCGACATTTCCCCTGAATGTTCATTTAAAAGCTAAATGTTGACATCCTGCCCTTCATTTTCAGTTACAAGGAAAATTAATTTTTGCATGGGTATATTGTTTCTCTAAGATATGGTGCTCTCGCGAATAATTTATTTTTCTTTGCTAAAAGCATGTTCGCCTTTTTAGGTGAAAAACCCGGTGGACCATATCCTCCACCCTCAAATCTTGTTCGGAGACTCATGAATTGATTGCCTAGCGCTGTTCATGTGTCCTCCACCATCGAGTCTGGAGCCCCACGAATTGATTGCCTAGCGCTGTTTGCCTATCCTCCACCCTCAAATCTTATTCGAAGACCCATGAATTGATTGCCTAGCACTGTTCATGTGTCCTCCACCATCGAGTCTGGAGCCCCGCAAATTGATTGCCTAGCGTTGTTCGCCTATCCTCCACCCTCAAATCTTATTCGGAGACCCATGAATTGATTGCCTAGCGCTGTTCATGTGTCCTCCACCATCGAGTCTGGAGCCTCGTGAATTGATTGCCTAGTGCTGTTCGCATATCCTCCACCCTCAAATCTTATTCGGAGACCCATGAATTGATTGCCTAGCGCTGTTCATGTGTCCTCCGTTATCAAGCACGGAGCCTCCGGTGACTGGGAAATGTGTTTTTTGGTTATTTTCCCGATCGGTTCCTTCGCCAAACATGTGTATATGTATATATTTGTGTTATTGGTGTTTTTCGTTGTTTGTGTTTGTTTTGTGTTGTGCAGAGAAAGAAGAAGGAGAGATGGAAGTCGTCATAGACTAATCACAGAGAGAGCGAAGACGGACGAAATCAGTGTTTTATCTTTGCTTTCCTCTAATCTCCGATAAAAAGGTAAGTAAAGAGGGGCAATTGTCATACCCTAATTTCTTATGGGGTTTATTGTTTGATAGCATGCAACCTTTGATTGACCGCTTCGAGGTACTTGGAACCTTTTGTTGCACAATACGTGAAGCTCCGAGAGATGCTGGAAATCAAAAGGAGGCATTGTTATGCAATCTGTGAAATTCCGTAACGTGCCAAAAATCAAAAGGAAGTGTTGTTGCGCAATTTGTGAGTTTCTGTAACATTCCAAAAGCTAAAAAGGGAGTAATTACATGACCCGTGAGGTTCCGTAACCTTACGGAAAGAAAACAATTATCGTTACGAAATTCGTAAAGTTTCGTAACGTTACGGAAAAAGAATCACCAAAAAAAGCAAAGGGGGTATATTTAGTAAAAAAAAGGTGCAAATAGAAACCAGGCCCACTTGGGCCTTCCAGATTCTTCCTCCAGAAGGCGGTTGCTTCTGGAGGAAGCAACCTGGCTCGCCTGGGCGAGCTGGGTGGCAAGCTCCTCCCCTATTTTGCTATAAATAGAGGGAGGAGTGAAGAAGGAAGGGGTTCAGCCTTCTTGGCACTTCGTATTCACTTGAAATTAGTGGGGAAAATTGTTTCCATGAAGAAAATCCAAGCCGAGGCACTTCCGTAACGTTTCCACGGGTGATTTCGCAAAGATTTTCAACCGTTCTTCATCATTTATCATTCGTTCTTCGTCGTTCTTTGGTCTTCAACCGGTAAGTTCCCAAAATCGAACTTTTCAATTCATTCTATGTACCCGTGGTGGTCCTCATTTGTTTCGTGTACTTTTATTCTCGTTTCATTTACTTTCCGTATCCCCTTTTGACATACTTCAGTCATCTACTTAAGTCATTTTCTCGCCTAATCAAAAAATAAAATAAATTTTCACCGATCATTTGATTTGTAATATTCGTTAATTTCCATTAAAATGAAATCCGATCATTCGGTTATGCCGTAACCACGTTGGAAACCAAAAAGAGATAAAATAAAAATATAATAATCAAAAAATATCTTTTAGTAAAATAAACCAAAAACAAATCAATCGGACGTTTCTCTTTGGGATTTCTCTTTCTTGATTGAATTGACTAATAACTAAAGTGAAACTAAGGCTAAAATCAACTTGCAAAGTCAAGCTCGTCCGCAAAAAATCACTAAAAAGGATTTTAAGGTTTGATACCTCAGTTTTTCTCACCAAGTAAAAAATGGATCATTTTAAGGTCCAACGCCTTAAAATGACCACCTTCCAAGTAAAAAGAATCGCTTGACTCACCCTTAAAAAAGAACTACGTAGGTCTGATTTCCTCTTCGATGGAGGGTACGTAGGAGCAAGAGCCCCGCTTTTGTCGACCACAAAAAATAAAAAGATAAAATTTTAGGTACACAATTTCACACAATTCTAAAATTAAGGTTGTTGTCCTTTGGGACAAACATGAGAGGTGCTAATACCTTCCTCAAACGTAAATACAACTCCCGAATCTGGAATATTCTTCATGACCGATTTCCTTCGGTTTTGCCGATGTTTTCCATAAATAAACGTTGGTGGCGACTCCGTGCATTTTCCTCTTTTGGAAGATGCACCCGTGAGCCTCGCCTCGCTCGCCCGCAAAAGGGTAGGTTGCGACACCCATCATTCTAGATTTAGATCTGGTGCGATAGGGATGCCTTGGGGCGCATTTAGTTATGGTGTTTTTTCCTAAAAAACCAAACGTGAGTAGTAGGTAAAGAAAAATGAATGCATGCTAGAGATAAAATGCGGGAGTGATTTGATTCGCACCGATCTTTGGAGTAAAAACATGGGATAAACTCATTTTATTCAAAAATTTATAACTAGTCAAGATCCGAGTGACCGTACAAACTTCCTAGCAGTTTCTAATTATATAGGCCATTAAATCTATCATATGTTGACAATAGCCGAGAAGTCCGTGGATCTCCTCGGGGGCGGAGTAGGTGTCCGCCATCGCTTTGGCCTTGGCTAGCAATCGGGGAAGTTCTTGACTCCCATTCAAGGTAAGAGTAAATCGGTCCATCCATATTGTTGCCTCTTGATGTAACGAGTTGATCACCCTTCCTCTAGCCTCATTTTCCGCGTACACTCAGGCATACTCGTCCGCCACTTTATGCTCGTGGGTGGTGGCTAGATTTAGCTCTTCTTGGTATTTGCTGACGATAGCTAACATGTTGGTCTCTGTCTCGCATAACCGTTGAGACAAGTTTCTTTTGGACCTTGAGCAAACCTTCAACTCATCTTTCAAGATCAAACTGTCTACTCGTGATTGGTCCCTTTCCTCTCTTCGGAGCTTAAGCTCGTTGGTGCTGCCCCACAGAGCCCCTCGGAACTTGTTCCGACCGTGCTCTTCCCTACGAGCCCTCTTGGTCTCTTGTTCCAAGGCCTTGGTGGTAGTTATATTTATATCTCTCAGTTCAGCATTCTCCTTTCGGATCTTCAGAACTACTGATTTGAACCTTTCTTTGACTGTTTGGGCTTGCTCGAGTTCTGCCCTAACGACCTGCACCTCTTCGTCTTCCTCTGGTGCATCAGCTTCCTCCCTTTTAGCGGTTCTCAAACTCGGGAGCCAATCCAAACCTTGCACGTCGGCTTTCAAACATTTACGGTAGCCACCGATGGGCCCATTCTTACTGCCCCTGAGTTCTATTTCCTTCTTTTGCACCACCTCCCATGCCTTGCGGACTTTCTGAAGTGTCTCCACGTTGGTCTTATTGAAACCTCGTGAAATGACAGGCGCGAGCTCTTCCTCTAGTGGTGCCCCTCTCATGGGGTAGCCAAGTTTCCTTATAGCAAGAACGGGATTGTAACTGATGCAACCCCTTGTCCCCATCAAGGGAACATTCGGAAATCCTCCACACGAAATAAGAACCCCGGTTCTTCCTTCTTTCCATCGAGGGAACCAGTTGACAGACGCTTCTTCTTTGTTTGCTAAGAGTCGGTCCCAATTTGCCCCTCCTTTCTCTGTGCATGAATGGTGGCTTTCTAGCGGGCAAGCATGCCTCACCTCTTGGCGAAAAAGGTGCGAAACCAACCATACATAAAGAGCTGAAGTACAACAAACAATCCTCGTACTGCTCTTCTCACATCTTCGGTCGAAGGTGTCATATAGGTTGGCTAGCATAGCGACAACCGAGCTTTCCTTGTGGTCATGATAGGTAAGAAAAGCGTCGATCGCTGCTAGGTCCACCAACCCATCCATATTTGGAAAGAGGACTCCTCCAAAGATCAACAGTGCGAGAATGTCTATGAACGGGGCCCATTCGCCTCTACCTACCAAGATTCTTGCTTTTGCCTCCAAACATTTTCTCGGTATTCCAACCACCCCATTTTCGAGTTGCTTTCTGTGGTCTAATTCCTGCGCTGAGATTTGGACTATCTTAGAAATTCTAGCTAATGAGGGATAGAACCCTTAGAATAGGTATGGTCTCCTTCCCCCTAGAGGACATCCTAGGATCTCTTTAAATTCTTCCACCATGGGTGATAGCTGGAAGTCCCCAAAAGTGAAGCATCTCAACGGCTGATCATAATACTGGGCGAGGGAGGCAATGGCCTCTGTGGAGACTTCTGCCATGGCTAGGTCCCAGATTTTATCGTAAGCTGTGCGAAAAGCTTGCCGCTAGAGCTGACCCATCAACTGCCCTAACTCTTTTAGACTGGTGATTCCTAGGCTCTTGACCTTGACTTAATAGAACCTCTTTTTAAGCGAAGGCGTTTGACTTGATCCCATGTTTTACTAAATTGAAACAAAACCTAGTGCAAATCAAAACTCTGACATCTATCATGGGAGGAATGGATGAATGCATGAAGAAATGCATATGATATAGATGCAATTTATGAATACGGGAGCCTGGGAAATTGTCTCCTTCTTAGATACAACATCATGGGGTAGCACAGTGCCCAACGTATGTATTTAAGAAGGTGACACGGACCCTCCGATGGTTTGCCAAAGAAAGGGGATCAAGACAGAACCCGTGCATGATGCATATGCGAAAGGCACAACACGGGGATGTACATAGTACGACAATATTCACAACCAAATATAAGCAAAGGGGCACATGACACTTAGGACTACATGCATGGCAGTGTGAAAAATGGCAGGCAGCGTGTTTGCTCCGTGCCCCTATTTTAGGGACCTACATGGGAGGGATTTAAAGGGCTTTTAGTGATAATTCCCAAGGTGATCATATCTCTCTTGATGGTCTCTAGAGGTATCATCCCCTTCGAAGAACATATTGCAGCAATAGGGACTACTAGCAACAATATGTTATCAAAGAGAAAAAACTCTAGATGAGGGTTCACTGTAATCAAGCAAGTCGGAGACTTAGCATGATCACAGATTCACCTCCACTCCTTATGTTCCCATGAACCTGGGTATAGGGCCCTTTTTCAACTCACCGTGTGTGCAAATAGTGTTGGTGTTTGTGTGCATCAAATGAATAAATTTTTACCTCATGCATACATTTTAAAACGCACTAAAAGCATCAAAGAGTTATATATACAAGAACATAAGAAAAATAAAGGGAAACCAACAAAGGAGAAAGTCATGATAAAACATTGCACAAGATTAAATGGCCTAACTCTCTAAAAATAGTCCCCAGTGGAGTCGCCAACTGTTGCAACCTACCCTTCGGTGGGAGGGCGACGTGGGACTCACGTGTGCGTCTTCCAAGAAAGGAATACGCGCGGAGTCGCCACCAACGTTTATTTGAGGAAAACCTCTGAAAAACTGGAAAAGACGTGGTCTACGAACTTTAAGCGAAAGGTTCGGGAGTTGTATTTACGCACGGGGAAGGTATTAGCACCCCACACGTCCGTCACAAGAGACGACAGCCTTTAATCAAATGTGCAAATATGACTTCAATTTATGTTATCTTCCCCTTTTTCACGTTCCTATGCCTTTTTATGCCTTTTATATATTTTTTAGCTTTTTATGGTCGACGAAGGTGTTTCCCTTGCTCCTACGTATTCCTCAATTGTGTCAAGGAAATCAGACCTACGTAATTCTTTGAGAATCAAACATTGGTTAAATTGTTTTTATCCGTTTTTGCAAAAATATGTTTTTATTGAATGAAAGGTCATTTAAGGTGTTGGACCATTAAACAATCTTTCGATTCTTTTGAATGGAGAGAAAACATTAAGGAATTGGACCATTAATGATCTCTTGTTATTTTTTGCAAGAGGTAATAAAACTACGTGTTGATTTTAGGCTTTTTTAGAAATCTACATTTAACCAATAAAGGCGGAAAAGACCATTTTAAGGCGTTGGACCTTAAAACTGGCTTTTTTAGGTGATGACAAAAGTTTGATTTATGAATTGATTTTAGCCTTAGTTTCACTTTGGTTATTAGTCAATTCGATTAAGAAAGAAAAATCTCAAAGAAAAACGTCCGATTGATTTTTTTTATTATTTTACTAAAAGATATTTTTTTATTATTACATTATTATTTTGCCTTTTTTTGGTTTTAAACGTGGTTACGGCATGACCGAACGGTAGGATTTCTTTTTTACAGAAATTAAAAGGTGTTACAATACGAATGATCGGTGGAAATTTATTTTATTTTTGATTAGGCGAAAAAATGATTTAAATAAATGACTAAAGCACGTCAAAAGGGGGTACGAAAAGTAAATAAAAATAAAAACACGCGAAACAAATGAGGACCACTAAGGGTACATAGAATGAATTGAAAATTTCGATTTCGAGAACTTACCGGTTGAAGACCGAAGAACGATGAAGAACGGCGGAAAATCTTCGCCAAATCACCCACGGAAACGTCTCGGAAGCGTTACGGAAGCGCCTCGGCTTGGATAAGAAGGAGAAGCTTGCCACCCAGCTCGCCTGGCGAGCTAGGTTGCTTCCTCCAAAAGGCACCATCTTATGGAGAACTTCCTAGAAGGCCCAAGTAGGCCTGGTTTCTATTTGCACCCCCTGTTTACTAAATACACCCCTTGCCTTTTTTTGCTGATTCTTTTTCCGTAACGTTACGGAACCTTACAAATTACGTAATGATACTTGTTTTCTTTCCGTAATGTCACGAAACCTTACGGATTACACAATCATCCCTTCTTTGTCTTCCAGAATGTTACGGAACTTTACGGATTGCGCATTAACACTTCCTTTTGACTTCCGGCATGTCACGAAACTTCACAAATTGCCTAACGATGGGTGCCAAGTACCTCGAAGTGGTCAAACGAGGGTCGCATTCCAACAAACGGATAATCCCCAGACGAAATTAGGGTATGACAACTTGGAAGGTAATTTGGCACACATGGGGTCCGATTTAAATCGGGAGATCAATCTCCCCCCTTACATCCCAGCAGCTACCGTCGAAAGCCTGCACTACCATGGAGCTTGGTCTTAGGTGTGATGCATTAAAGGGTAGCTTTTTCAAAGTAGCCTTGGGCATGACATTGAGGGAAGAGCCATTGTCAATAAGCACTTTGGCCACTATATGGTCCAAACATTTGATAGATACATGCAAGGCTCTGTTGTGTCCCTTGCCCTCGATGGGTATTTCTTTGTCGGCGAATGTGAGGTAGTTGTTGGCCATGATGTTGTTGATTATACCTCCTAAACCCTCCACTAATATGTCTTGTGCTATGTGGGCTTCGTTCAAGATTTTGACCAATAACACCCGATGAGGCTCGAAGTTCATAAGGATCCCTAACAAAGAGATACTAGCTGGGGTCTTGTTTAGTTGTTCAATCACCTTGAACTCACTTTGTTGGATGATTCTCAAGAACTCGGTTGCTTCTTCAGTGGATATTCCCTTTTTGCTGAAGTCGTCCTCTTGCTTGGCAAACCTTCCAACCGGGACCTTGTCATTCGGAATCAGGCCCTCCTTATCGCTCTCTTCCACGCCCGCCTTTGCTTTCCCCTTTGGGTATTTGGATCGCACCGGGAGTTCGGGTGCTATGAAGATCTGCCCGCTACGAGTCATGCCACTCGTACCGGATATGTTTGTGACCTTAGTAGAGGATAGATCATCTTTAAAACATACGACAGATGCATCCCTCCTTCCGTCAGGCCCTTGTGAGACATACTTCCATGACACTACCTTATCACTTTTGTAAGGGAAAGGCATAGGCTTCTTAACTTGGACGGGCTAGAAACCTTGGGGCTTCTATGTGGCAACGTCCCTAGTGAAGTGGATCACCAATAGTTTGGGTTTGCTCGGGCTCTTATCAACCGACTGCATGCACACATCCCCTTCCCTTTTTCTTGCGCTACAAACTTCAATTAGGCCTTTATCCATCATCCCTTGTAGCAATTATTCCGCCACCAGGCACATCTCCACGTCGTGTGATGTCCCCGGATGTATTCAACTAGAATCTCTCTTGTCTCTATTGAGGAAAATCATACCCGCTTCACGCAGCGCTTCCAATATGAACCTCCTAGAGGTTAACACGTCTTCCATCCGCTTCAGCCCCCCAGGTTCACACTCTTCCACCGCATTAACTGTCAACCCTCCATGACTAGCGAGGGGTGTAGAAGCAAGCTTCATGATGACGAATCAAGTTAATTCAAGAAGTTTTGATAATGACAAAGATGTTGACAAAAATACCAAAGAATGATTTCAAGAATAAATCAAGAACAAATTCAAGAATCAAGAGAAGTTTGATTTCAAGATTCAAGAAAAGATGATTTCAAGTTCCAAGAGAAGAAATAAAGAAGACTTCACAAGGGAAGTATTGAAAAGATTTTTCAAAAAACAAACATAGCACAGTTTTGTTTTTCAAAAGAATTTTTCTCAAAATTTTCTAAGTTACCAGAGTTTTCACTCTCTGGTAATCGATTACCAGTTTCCTATAATCGATTACCAGTGGCAAAGTTTGATTTCAAAAGCTTTTAACTGAATTTACAATGTTCCAATTGATTTCAAAATGGTGTAATCGATTACAAGATATTGGTAATCGATTACCAGTGTATCTGAATGTTGGAATTCAAATTCAATTGTGAAGAGTCACATCCTTTCATGAAATGCTTTGTGTAATCGATTACCAGTGACAAGTTTTAAACAAAAATCAAAAGATATAACTCTTCCAATGGTTTTCAGATTTTTCTAAAGGTTATAACTCTTCCAATGGTTTTCATGACCAAACTTGAAAAGTCTATAAAAGCAAGACCTTGATTTGCATTTGAAAAAGACTTACAACCTTTACCAACAACTTTTCCAGATATTCTTTTACAACCTTTGAATCTCTCTAAACATCTTCTTCTTCTTCTTCCTTTGCAAAAGTCTTTCTTAAGTTTTCTGGTTTTTTCAAACCTTGAAAACAGAAGTGTGCTATATCTTTTATCCTCTTCTTCCTTTGCCAAAAAGAATTCGCCAAGGACTAACCGCCTGAATTATTTTTGTGTCTCTCTTCTCCCTTTTCCAAAAGAATGAAGGACTAACTGGCTGAATTCTTTTGTATCTCCCTTCTCCCTTGTCAAAGAATTCAAAATGACACAGTCTAAGAATTCTTTTGATTCTTCCCTTTCCCTTATACAAAAGATTTCAAAGGACTAACCGCCTGAGAACTTGGTCTTAACACATTGGAGGGTACATTCTTTGTGGTACAAGTAGAGGGTACATCTACTTGGGTTGTTGTGACTGAGAACAAGAGAAGGTAGATCTCTTGTGGATTAGTTCTAGTGGAGGGTACATCCACTAGGTTGTTCAAAGAGAACAAGGGAGGGTACATCCCTTGTGAATCTTTGCTTGTAAAGGACTTTACAAGGTTGAAAAGAAATCTCAAGGACTGCAGGTCGCTTGGGGACTAGATGTAGGCATGGGTTGTTGCCGAACCAGTATAAAACTCTTGTGTTTGTCTTCTTCTTCCCTACACTCTTTAATTTCCGTTGTGCACTTTAATTATCGCTTTTACTTTTGGTTAAGTTTCCATTTCTGTTATTTACTTTCTTAACATTATAGTAAAAGCCTAAGAAGGATAATTTTTAATTAGTAAAGGTTCGTTAATAATTAATTCAACCCCCCTTCTTAATTATTCCGAGGCCACTTGATCCAACAAGGGGATTAGTCCTTACATTCGGGTTGTCCTCTTGAAACGTCAGCCACCCCACATCAATCAAAATCTATACCTTGTGTTTGAAGGCCATGCATTGCTCTATTGAATGCCCTAGGACACCCCCGTGATAGGCGCAAGTTGCATTGGGGTTGTACCATCGAGGGAAGGGAGACTGGTAGATCTTCCTGGGGTTCACTACAACTATCTGGTTGGTGATCAAGGATGGTAGCAGGTCAGCATATGGCATTGGTATCAGGGTGAATTCTACAGGCTTCCTTGCTGGAAAATTCCTTCCCGGATTGGTGCTTGCGATTGGATTGGTGTTGTCAGCGGGACGAGATTGTGCGGGAAACAAGTTTTGTGGGGGAGGCCTTTGTGGTTAAGTGGGCAATCTTTGGTTGACGGGCACACATGCATACAGTAAACATGATATCCGGTCTACTAGCAGATAAATAGAGAAGAGATCCAATCATTCCTCGATATTGTTTCATGTCTATAGACTGACCAGATTCATCTTTATCTAAGTAACTGCCAGTACTCATAGGTGTAGCCATGTGCTTTGCACTTTCCATCCCAAATCTTTTGATCAATTCTTTGAAGTATTTTGCTTGATTGACAAATATACCTTCTTTAGTTTGCTTGATTTGTAACCCCAGGAAGTAGTTTAGTTCTTCCATCATTGACATTTCAAATTCACTTTGCATATCAAGAGAGAACTCCTTGCACAGTGAATCATTAGTGGATCCAAAGATTATATCATCAACATATATTTGAACTAATAGAATATCATCATGTTTTCTCTTTATGAACAGTGTGGTATCCATTTTTCCTCTAGAAAAATCTTTTTCTAAAAGAAATTTGCTTAGACGTTCATACCATGCCCTAGGGGCTTGTTTCAAACCATATAATATAAAGCCTTTTTCAATCTATAAACATGATTTGGCTTATCTGACATTTCAAAACCTGGGGGTTGATCAACATATACTTCTTGTCATACCCTAATTTCGTCCGGGGACCTTTGCTTGATGACATGCAACTTTTGTTTGGTCCTTGTGAGGTGCTTGGCACCCATCATTAGGCAATTTGTGAAATTCCGGGACATGCCGGAAAACAAAAGAAAATATTGATGCACAATCCGTAAGGTTCCGTGACACACCGGAAATCAAATGGAAGCATCGTTGCACAATTAGTGAGGTTTCGTAACATTCCGTAAGTCAAAAAGGGGATGATTATGTAATCCGCAAGGTTCCGTAACATTACGGAAAGAAAACAAGTATCGTTACGAAATTCGTAAGTTTCCGTAACTTTACGAAAAAAGAATCACCAAAAAAAGGTCGGGGGTGTACTTAGTAAAAATGGGGGTGCAAATAGCGACCAGGCCCACTTGGGCCCTCCAGAAGATTCCTCCAGAAGGCTGTTGCTTCTGGAGGAAGCAACCCTGCTCGCCTGGGCGAGCTGGGTGGCAAGCTTCTCCCCCAATTTTCTATAAATAGGGGTAGAAGTGAAGTGGAAAAGGGTTCAGCCCCTTAGGCACTTCTCTCTCTTTCGAATTTGCTTAGAAAAATTGTTTCCGTGAAGAAAATCCAAGCCGAGGCGCTTCCGTAACGTTTCCGTAACGTTTCCGTGAGTGATTTCACGAAGGTTTTCGACCGTTCTTCGACGTTCTTCATTCGTTCTTCATCGTTCTTCGGTCTTCAACGGGTAAGTATCTCGAGCCAAGCTTTTCGATTCATTCTATGTACCCGTGGTGGTCCACATTGTGTTTCGTGCATTTTCCTTCTCGTTTTCATTTACTTTCCGTACCCCTTTTGACGTGCTTAAGCCATTTTATTTAAGTCATTTCTCGCTTAACCTAAAAATAAAATAAATTTCCACCGATCGTTTGAATTGTATTATCCGTTAACTTCGGTTAAAATGAATTCCGACCGTTCGGTCGTGTCGTAACCACATTGGAAATCAAAAAAAGAGGTAAAATAATAATATAATAATAAAAAAATACCTTTTAGTAAAATAAAGCGGAAAATCAATCGGACGTTTCCTCTTTGGGATTTCTCATTCTTAATCGAATTGACTAATAACTAAAGTGAAACTAAGGCTAAAATCCACTCGCCTAGTCAAGCTCGTCCACAAAAATAGGTTTTGGAAATTTATCATTTCAATTTCTTACTAAGTAAAATGGATCATTTTTAAGGTCCAACGCCTTAAAATGATCACCTTTCAAGTAAAAAAGAATCACTTGATTCACGCATAAGAAAGAACTACGTAGGTCTGATTTCCTCATCGCAATCGAGGAATACGTAGGAGCAAAGGGAAACACCCTTGTCGACCACAAAAAGAGAAAAATATAAAAAGGGTATAAAGGATATAAAGACATAAAAAGGGAACGTAAAAATCAAAGTCATGTTTGCACATTCGATTAAAGGCTGTCGTCCCTTGTGACGGACGTGTGGGGTGCTAATACCTTCCCCGTGCGTAAATACAACTCCCGAGCCTTTCACTTAAAAGTTCGTAGATCGCGTCTTTTCCGGTTTTTCCGACGTTTTCCTCAAATAAACGTTGGTGGCGACTCCGCGCGTATTCCTTTCGTGGAACACGCATCCCGCGAGTCACGCGTCGCCCTCCCGCGAGTCACGCGTCGCCCTCCCGCCGAAGGGTAGGTTGCGACACTTCTTCTTGAATTAAGCCATTTAGAAAAGCACTTTTAACATTCATTTGATAAAGCTTAAAATTCATTATGGATGCATAAGCTAAGACCATTCTAATGGCTTCTAATCTCGCAATTGGAGCATATGTTTCTTCATAAACATACATATATATGTTTTGTGAGGTATTTTTGCTATATACATGCATATCCAAGGTATCTTGCCACCTAAACATATATATATTTCATGAGATATTTTTGCTATATACATGCATATCCAAGGTATCTTGATACCTAAACATACATATATATATTTTGTGAGATATTTTTGCTATATGCATGCATATCCAAGGTATCTTGCCACCTAAACATACATATATATATTTTGTGAGGTATTTTTTTGTTTACATACATGCATATCTAAGGTATCTTTCTACCTAAACATACATATATATATTTTGTGAAGTATTTTTTTGTTTACATACATGCATATCTAAGGTATTTTCACTACCTAAACATACATATATATATTTTGTGAGGTATGACTACCTTCTGAGCTTGTGCTTGTTTTATTTAAATTCCCGGGATCATGAGCAACTAGGTGTGTCCTACTATGACTTGAGAAACAAAGGTGATCAAATAACAAGCAGAGATTTAAAAGGTACTAGGTTGCCTCCTAGTAGCGCTTCTTTAACGTCTTGAGCTGGACACCTGATGACTTGTCGGTCACGGACCTAGTACTTTGCTTACCTTTGGCTTTGGACTTGGTCACCTATTGGTCAGCCTTGTGTTGTAGGCAACACTCTAACCTTTTTGTGGATGAGCTGAGGTGAACTCCAGAGGTGGTGGCGGTGCGTCTGCTGCCCACTGTCGTGATGCCTTGCCCTGCGCCTACCTGGGGGCGCAGTACTTCTCGATGAAAGCCCTGTTAATAGGGGCCTGGTGACCTTGTTGGGGGCGACGAGCACTCAGTAGAACTGACAGAGGCCCGTAATCAGAGCTAGAAACCCTAAGACCCTGTTGGACTTCTCCGGGTCCACTGGGTGTCTTGCGGGCGCGATCCCTGCAAACAATAGATGACATCAGAAATTAGTTTGAACCATATGCATACTTACCTATGTCGCGATGGCATGACCTTGCTGGGGGGTACGGGCACCCTGTAGGACTAATAGAGGCCCGTAACCAGAGCTGGAGACCCCAGGGCCCTGTTGGACTTCTTCGGGTCCACTGGGTGCCTTGTGGGCGCGACCCCTGCAAATAGTAGATGGCATTAGAAATCAGTTGGAAATAATGCATACCTACCTTATTCGGGATGGCACAGACCAACTGATACTTCCGCTGGGGGAGATCGGTATTACGGTCGCTGGGCAGAATGTTGCTAAGTAGCAATGTCATACATATCTATGTAAGAGTGGTCATGTTGGTGCGCACGATCCGCACTTGTCTCTTTGCAGCGGCACGGGTGAAATCTTGCCCCGGTATGCATAGTAGCTGCGTGATAGCCTCCCTCTCTAGTTGAATTCGCACAGTTGGCACCCTCCAATATCAGGAGGTGGCCCAGGAACTGATAAAAGGAAACTACTGGCCCCTTAACCGGGAGTGCAAGTCTCGGTTAAGCATTTAAGGGTAGAGGATCTTAAACTCTCTTAAGGTGCAGATGTGGAGCCCTCTAAAAGCGAGGAAGCGTAGCCCTCTAAAGGCGAGGGAGTGTACAGCCCTCCAAAGGCGAGGACGTGTCGCCCTCTAAAAGCGAGGGCGTGTAGCCCTCTGAAAAGGGGGACATGTAGTCGTCCGAAGGCGAGGGCGTGTAGCCCTTCGAAGGCGAGGACGTGTAGTCCTTTCAAGGGGAGGACGTATAGTCCTCTAAAGATGAGGGTGTGTAACCCTTTGAAGGTGAGGACGTGAAGTCCTCTCAAGGTGAGGAGGTGTAGTCCTTTGATGGCGAGGACGTGTAGCCCTCTAAAGGTGAGGGCGTGTAGTCCTCTAAAGGCGAGGGCGTGCAGTCCTCTAAAGACAAGGGTACTAGTACCCAAGGGTCCACCCTTATGAGAAAGCAAGAGATTGACTCATTGAGAGGGCTGATCATCCCAAATTCAAAAGATTGGACATTAGATGTAGGAAATCTATGCAGTTAACATGATTTTTAGGGATACAGATGCATGCAACCTTTGTCATGAAATTTGGTAAATGCGGACTTCATATGAAACAATGCGATGCCACGGAAAGTTGTACAAGGACATTCTTTCCCTATTTTGTGATTTTGATTTTGATTTAATTTAATTTTTTTGAAAACATAGATTGACTGTCCTTTTGAAAGAGGTGATAATTCATGCAACCTTATCCTATCTTTTTGCAAATCTCTCCAGGAACTCCCTCAAAGTGTATGTTCTTTTTTATTTAGTCACTTGACCATTTATCCCTCAAAATCGGTGCGAATTAAAACTCTGACATCTATCATGGGTGGAATGGATGAATGCATGAAGAAATGCATAAAACACATATGCGATTTATGAATACGGGAGCCCGAGAAATTGTCTCCTTCATAGATACAATGTCTTGGGGTAGCAAAGTGCCCGACGTATGTATTTAAGAAGGTGTTACGGACCCTCCGTTGGTTTGACAAAGAGAGGGGACCAAAACAGAATTCGTGCGTGATGCATATGCGAAAGGCGCAACACGGGAGTGTACAGTATGACAATATTCACAAAATATAAGCAAAAGGGTGCATGACACTTATGCATGGCAGTGTGAAAAAATGGCACGCAGCGTGTCCGTTTCATGCCCCTATTCAAGGGACCTATATGGGAGAGAGCTAAAGAGGTTTTTAGTGATAATCCCCAAGGTGGTCATATCTCTCTTGATGGTCTCTAGAGGTATCATCCTCTTCGAAGAACATATTGAAGCAGTAGGGACTACTAGCAACAATATGTTATCAAAGAGAAAAACTCTAGATGAGGGTTCACTGTAATCAAGCAAGTCGGAGACCTAGCATGATGACAGATTCAGCTCCACTCCCTATGTTCCCACGAACCCGGGTATAGGGCCCTTTTTCAAATCACCGTGTGTGCAAATAGTGTTGGTGTTTGTGTGCATCAAATGAAAATATTTACCTCATGCATTCATTTTAAAACACACTAAAAGCATAAAAGAGTTATATACACAAGAACATAAGGAAAATAAAGGGAAACCAACAAATGAGGATGTCATGATAAAACTTTATACAAGATTAAATGGCCTAACTCTCAAAAAATGGTCCCCAGTGGAGTCGCCAACTGTCGCAACCTACCCTTCGGCGAGAGGGCGACGTGTGACTCACGGGTGCGTGTTCCAAGAAAGGAATATGTGCGGAGTCGCCACCAACATTTATTTGAGGAAAACGTCGGAAAAACTGGAAAAGACGTGGTCTACGAACTTTAGGTGAAAGGTTCGGGAGTTATATTTACGCACGGCGAAGGTATTAGCACCCCACGCGTCCGTCACAAGAGACGGAAGCCTTTAATCAAATGTGCAAATATGACTTCAATTTATATTCTTTTCCCTTTTTACGCTCTTATGTCTTTTTTATGCCTTTTTATGTTTTTATCTTTTTTATGCGTTTCCCTTTGCTCCTACGTATTCCTCAATTGTGATGAGAAAATCAGACCTACGTAGTTCTTTTGAGAACAAAGCGTTTTTGTTAAGTTATTTTTTATCCTTTTTTGCAAGAAATGTTTTCATTGAATGAAAGGTCATTTAAGGCGTTGGACCATTAGACAATCTTTCGATTCTTTTGAAAAGTGAGAAAACATTCAGGCATTGGACCATTAATGATTTCTTTATTTTTATGAAAGAGGTAACAAAGTTACATATTGATTTTAGGCTTTTTAGAAATCGACATTTAACCAATAAAAGTGGAAAAGACCATTTCAAGGCGTTGGACCTTTGAAAATGATTTTTTTAGGCGATGACAAAAGTTTGGTTTATGAATTGATTTTAGCCTTAGTTTCACTTTGGCTATTAGTCGATTCGATTAAGAAAGAGAAATCCCAAAGAAAAATGTCCGATTGATTTTTTTAATTAATTTTACTAAAAGATTTTTTTTATTATTATATTATTATTTTACCTCTTTTTGGTTTCCAACGTGGTTACGGCATGACCGAACAGTCGGATTTCATTTTAACAGAAATTAACGGATGTTACAATTCAAATGATCGGTGGAAATTTATTTTATTTTTTATTAGGGGAGAAAATGACTTAAGTAAATGACTAAAGCACATCAAAAGGGGGTACAGAAAGTAAATGAAATGAAAATAAAAGCACGTGAAAACAAATGAGGACCACTAAGGGTACATAGAATGAATTAAAAAGTTCGATTTCGGGAACTTACCGGTTGAAGAACGAAGAACGATGAAGAACGAACGAAGAACGTCGAAGAATGGTTGAAAATCTTCGTGAAATCACCCACGAAAACGTTACGAAAACGTTATGGAAGCGCCTCGGCTTGGATTTTCTTCACGGAAACAATTTTTCTCACTAATTTTAAGTGATTACAAAGTACCAGAAGGGCTGAACATTTTTGTTCTTCCCTCCATCCCCTATTTATAGGAAAAGGAAAGAGATGCTTGCCACCCAGCTCACCCAAGCGAGCTAGGTTGCTTCCCCCAGAAGCAACCACCTTCTGGAGGAACATCCTGGAAGGCCCAAGTGGGCCTGGTTGCTATTTGAACCCCCATTTTTACTAAATACACCCCCTGCCCTTTTTTTGGTGATTATTTTTCCGTAAAGTTACGAAAACTTACGAATTTCGTAATGATACTTGTTTTCTTTCCGTAATGTTGCGGAACCTTACGGATTATGTAATCATCCCTTTTTTGCCTTCCAGAATGTTACGGAACTTTATGGATTGCGCACTAACACTTACTTTTAATTTCTGGCATGTCACGGAACTTCATGGATTGTGCTACAACGCTTTTCTTTTGGCTTCCGACATGTCTCGGAACTTCACAAATTGCCTAACGATGGGTGCCAAATACCTCGAAGTGGTCAAACGAGGGTCGCATCCTAACAACGGATGGTCCCCGGACAAAATTAGGGTATGACAGGAGTCACCAACTGTCGCAACCTACTCTTTGGCGGGAGGGCGAGGCGAGACTCAAGGGTGCGTCTTCCCAAAAAAGAAAATGCATGGAGTCGCCACCAACGTTTATTCGAGGAAAACATTAGAAAAAACCAAAAAGGGGTCTACGAATTTTAAGAATAAGGGTTCGGGAGTTGTTTACGTGCGGGGAAGGTATTAACACCCCACGCGTCCATCACATGGGACGGCCGCCTTTAATCAAGTGTGCAAAATCATGACTTCAATATTTATCTATTTTCCCTTTTTATGTTTTTACTTTTTGGGGTCGATAGGAGCGTTGCCCTTGCTCCTACGTATCCTCAAGTGCGATGAGGAACTCAGACCTACATAGTTCTTTAAAAGCATGAAAGTTATGCGTAGAGTTGATTTTAAACTTTTGAAAGGTTCATTTTAACCAATAAAAGTAAAAGAGACCGTTAAGGCATTGGACCTTGAACGGATCCAAGCGACTTTTGTGGATAAAAGCTCTATTACATGTTGATTTTAACTTCGGTTTCACTTATTTACTTTCAATCTCATTAAAAGATGACTTGTGAAGTAAATGATCGATTGAAACTTTATTTTACAATGATAAAATTGTTGGATCGAGTGGCCTCAGAATAATTAAGAAGGGGGGTTGAATTAATTATTCCTAAACCTTTACTAATTAAAAAATTACTCTTCTAAGGCTTTTACTTATGTTGTTAAGAGAATATGGAGTAGAAGAGAAATTTAACAGAAAGTAAAAGCAGAAATTAAATGCACACCGGAAAGTAAAAGAGTAGGTAAGAAGGAAACAAACACACAAGAGTTTTTATACTGGTTCGGCAACAACCCGTGCCTACATCCAGTCCCCAAGCGACCTGCGGTCCTTGAGATTTCTTTCAACCTTGTAAAAATCCTTTTACAAGCAAAGATCCTTAAGAGATGTACCCTCCCTTGTTCTCTTTGAAACCCTAGTGGATGTACCCTCCACTAGAACAGATCCACAAGAGATGTACCTTCTCTTGTTCTCAGTCAAACCCAAGTAGATGTACCCTCTACTTGTACCACAAAGGATGCACCCTCCAATGTGTTGAGACAAAGATCTCAGGCTGTTAAACCTTTGATACATTGTGAATGGGGATACAAAAGAATTCTCAGGCGGTTAGTCCTTTGAACACTTTTGTATTAGGAAATGGGAAGAATCAAAAGAATTTTCAAACTGTGTCGTTTTGAATTCTTTGACAAGGGAGAAGGGAGACACAAAAGAATTCAGGCGGTTAGTCCTTTGTTCTTTTGGAAAAGGGAGAAGAGAGACACAAAAAGAATTCAGGCGGTTAGTCCTTGGCGAATTCTTTTTGGCAAAGGGAGAAGAGATGAAAAGAATGAATAGCACAAGTTTTCAAGGTTTAGAAAACCAGAAAACTTTGGAAAGCTTTTAGCATAAAGAAGAAGAAGAAGTTCAAAGAGATTCAAGGCTTGTAAAGGATTGTATAAAATTGATTGGAAAAGTGTTCAAGATTGAAAAGAATGAATTTGAAAATGCAAAACAAAGTCTTGCTTTTAAAGACTCTTCATGTCTGGTCAAGAAGACCATTTAGAAGAGTTATAACATTTAGAAAAACTTAAAACCAATTTGAAAAAGTCAAAAACCATTTGAAGGGTTACATCTTTTGATTTATTCAGAAACAGTCACTGGTAATCAATTATCGAATTAGTGTAATCAATTACACAAAGCTTTTATGTAAAAGGATGTGACTCTTCACATTTGAATTTGAATTTCAACGTTCAAAGGCACTGATAATCGATTACCAAAACATTGTAATCGATTACAGCTTTTTGAAATTAATTGGAACGTTGTAAATTCAATTTGAAAACTTTTTCAAATCCATTTTGCTACTGGTAATCGATTACAACAATATGGTAATCGATTACTAGAGAGTAAAAACTCTTTGGTAAACATGTTTTGAGAAAAACCATGTGCTATTCAATTTTTGAGAAAAACCTTTTCATACTTATCTTGATTAAGCCTTCTCTTGATTCTTGAATCTTGAGTCTTGAATCTTGAATCTTGATTCTTGACTCTAAACTTTCTTCTCGAGTCTTGAATTCTTCTTGATTCTTATCTTGAACTCTTGAATTGTTCTTGATTCACTTGAGTTGTTCTTTGATTGATTTTTGAGCTTTTTGTCATCACCTTTGTCATCATCTTTTGTTATCATCATTGTTATCATCAAAACACCTTTGAATCACCTTTGATTCTCCATGAAGCTTTGCTTCTACAAAAATGAGATCACGACACAAATGATCGGTTCAAATTCACTAATGGTAGAAGAATGAGATGAAGATGTACAAAGCAACAAGGAGGACCCCTAAGGGTGCATAGAACGAATTCAAAACCTTAAAATAAATACTAACCGGTTGATGAACGAAGAACGAACAAAGAACAATGAAGAACGATGTAAGAATCGGTCACGGTTGAAATTCGGAATCGCCTCGGCCTCGTTTTTCCTTCTTCTTTCTCCTTTTTTCCCTTAATTTCACTAAATCCTTTCAATGTTGAAAGTATGAACCCCTTCCTTTATCCCCCTCATGCCTATTTATAGGAAATGAGGGGACTTGGTTGATCAGTAGCTCGCCCAGGCGAGCTAGTTACTTCACTCTTAAGTTATTTGAGGGCCCAGGCAAGCCAGAGGCTAGCCTAGGCGAGCCAGGGGTCAGCAAAAGCTTCCAAATGACCCTTTTGCCCTCCCTTTTGGTTACTTTCCACATTCTTTTCCGAAACATCGAAAAACCTATTGGATTGCGCGGCAGTTGGTGTCAAGCAGCTTTATTCGGCTAGCAAGAATCAAAATGTTAGCAAATGATCATCCCCGGATGAAATTAGGGTCTGACAATAAGTTAATATCGATTTTTTCAAAAATTGATGTTAACGAACTTATGTTAACATCAATTTTCAAAAAATCGATGTTAATGATCTGATAAGTTAACATTAGTTTGTTAACATCAGTTTTTAGTGAAAACCCGATGTTAACGAACTCAGTTTTAAATATATATATTGCCTTTATGTCCTAATTCTCCTGCGCCTCTTCCTCTCCATCTCAACTCCACCTTCAAACCTCTTCCTCTCCATCTCAGCTCCTATGCTCTCGCGTCTCTTCATCTCCATTTGAGCTCCTCCGCTCTTCCGCCTCTTCCTCTCTGTTATCGCTGGTTGTCATCTCCATTATCACTGCCTCGATCTCGGTCTCCAGTTTGTTTGTGCCACCACATCTCATCGGAGCGTCACGCTGTCACATCTCACCGAAGGTACATTATTTGTGTTATTAATTTAACTCTTCTAGTAAAATTGCATTGTTTTTATTCCTCCTTATGAATGTGTTACTACTGTTATAAATAGATGTTTTTTTATAAATAGATGCTTTGTTCTCGTTGCTACTTGCTATAACTAGAGTTTGTGATGATTAAGGGACTGTGTGTGGGTAATTTAAAGTTTAGCTCCTCGAGAAATACTCCATGATCTTAGGGGACGAAAACTTGTTGCTTGTAATTGCAAGGTTGAATGAGAGAAAGGTTCATCTAAATTCTCAGTTTGAGCATTATTGAGGTGCAAGCATGATCCTGCTATTTAATTAATGTAAATAATGAAAAAAGCTAACATGTTATGTTGATGTTTTAAGAAAGCTACGAAGTTCATAAAATAATTAAAGGACAAAAAAGTCCAAATGCAAAATTAAGTAATAGTAGTACTAAAACTCATATAACTTGTAACTTATATAGCATGGGCAGTGTCAAGGATACCTCTTAATTTTATCTTTTATGTTTATCCCTTTTATAAAATTATATTTGAGAGGTGTTTGAGAATTAAGGGATAGATAATCAATCAAACTTGTTCTTGACTTTGTGTGTTATTTCCATCTGAAATTACATCCAATGTAATTCTTATAAATTAATAATAGGTAATTGAGTGTCAAAGTGGTTAACATTACCACATGGATAATTATATACAATTATATTAATTTACTCTTAATCACTTATGAATTAAAAATGTATATAGTTGGCCATATATCTAAGTGGACACCAAGTACAAAATTTCCTGATATATAATAATTCTTACTTTATTAAAAAATTTAAAGTAAGAATTTAAATTTATAAATTATTACTGTAAAAAAATTATACTATTAATCATTAGCAAACTATAGCTAAGTATGAATTTCAAAATAATTATAGTAAAAAAATATTTTATTCTATTAGTAGATAGGCTATTTATTTTAAAATTAAAATTAATAAATATTTGGTAACACAAAATTTATTATTAGTGATTTTCAAATTTTCTTTTATTTAATATTTTTTTAGATTTAAATTTATTGTAGGAGGTATGGAGAAGGGAAAGTTAGTTGCTTCTCAAATCTTTAATTTCTTGGTATTAAAAAGAACACTAGACGTTGGTTCTCATATCTCAACATTAAAATCTTTTATTTGTAGGCACTTTTTGTTTTCTTGTTTGTATCGTGATCACAACATTTCTTGCTGGACATTATAGTGACCATCATCACAGGTACAAATGTTTTTCATAAACTTTTAATGCCCTTATTTGTTACCAATGCCTTTATAACTTGTTGACTGTGATTAATGACTATTCCTTTATATACAAGTTATGTTCATCATGAGTGAACCTTAGATTTCCGTTTGAGATTCAATACAATGATTCTTGCAAATAGTTTGCATTAATCGTTGTTTGGAATCTTGAATCATCAGTTTGAACAATTTGGGAAGAATAATTTATTTATAGTAGATTCATACATAAAGGTTAACTTTGTTTTCTTAAATTTGATGAAATTTTGGTTAGTGCATTTCACTTTGTTCTCCAGGTGCATACTTGATTGTGGTGGAATTCATGTCACCACTTTCATGTCGTGTACTTGGAGATCAATGCGAAATGCTGCCGAAATTTTGTCAAATCTAAGAAAATAAAATTAACCATCTACTATAAATAAATGTCTTCTTGAATGGGGTAGGGCCACACCTTTAATGAAAAAAGGTGAGGTTTTCATGCATGGAATCACTAGCTTTATGAGTATATCACAGAGTTATTAATTAGATGGATCAAAGCTGGATGAATGAAATTCATATCAGCCCTGCGTATGAGGAAGGCGTTGAATAGTTCTTGCAATTTGCTTCCAAAAGAAGTCGACTGGATAAGGATGAAAAATATTTTTGTCCTTGTATAAACTGTTTGAATGAGAGACGATAGGTACTCGACGACATATAGGAACATCTTTTGTGTGATGGGATTAAGAAAAATCATATGACATGGATATGGCATGGCGAATTGACAGACATGCAGAGGGGGTCCCAATATGAATCGGTTGATGTAGAAATGGGAGATCGCCTAGAGGAAATGATTTGAGATCATAGACAAGAGTATCTTCAACAAGCACATGCCTCTATGTATGATACATTGGAAAGTGATTCCAAGAAGCCTTTGCATATGGGGTTCAAGAAGTCATTGACGTTGTTGTCAACGGTGTTAAGTCTAGTTAATGTGAAGGCCAGATATGGGTGGAGTGACAAAAGATTCACTTCATTGCTTTAGGTAGTACAAGATATGCTTCTAGAGGAAAACACGATGCCAAAAATTTACTATCAGGTGAAGAAGATACTATGTCCAATGGGTATGGAGATTCAAAAAATACATGTATGCCTTAATGATTGCATATTGTACAAACATGATTATGAAGAAATGCATAAATGCCCTACGCGTAGGGTATCACAATGCAAAGTGAAGGATGATGATGAGTGTAGTAGTGATGAAAACACAAAGAAAGGCCCCCCTAGCAGAAGTATTATGGTATCTTTCGAGCATTCCAAGGTTCAAGCATTTGTTTGCTAATGTAGATGATGCAAAACACCTTACATGGCATACAAATGGGAGAAATTGCGATGGAATGCTTCACCATCCAATTGACTCCTTCTAGTGGAAGAATGTTAATTGTCTGTATTCTAATTTCGGGAAGAGGCAAGAAATCTTAGGCTTGGACTTGCCACTGACCAACTGAATCCTTTTGGCAATTTAAGCAAATCGCAAAGTTCATGGCCAGTTTTGCTAGTAATTTACAACTTGCCTCTTGGTTGAGCATGAAGCGAAAATACATGATATTGTCTATGATGATATCCGACCCAAGAAAGCTAGGAAATAACATCGATGTTTATCTCAGTCCATTGATTGAAGACGTAAAAATATTTGTGGGACGAAGGGGTTGTCGTCTATGATGGGTGTCACAATGAGACATTCAAGTTGTGTGCAATGCTATTTGTACCATTAATGACTTTCCAGCATATGGGAATTTGAGGGGATACAGTGTTAAGGGGCATTGTGCATGCCCTATCTATAAAGAAGACACAAGTTACGTACAACTGAGTGATCGAGGCCGTACCCAAATCAAATAAACATTAAAATGCAGTAACTAGGAAGTGATCCTAGGTCGTTTCCCAACGAGCAATGATAAACCAAATGTTCATAACAGATAGTAGGAAAATAGTAACGAATTGGGGGGGGGGGTTGTTGTTTTTGTAAATTAAACAGCGAGTAAAATTGAATTAGAAAATATCAGAATTAAAACACGTTGCTTCCCCTTGATTCACAAGCAAGTCTCTTATCCTAGGTTACGAGAGTTTGTCCTTTATCAGTTCAACCACTTAATCCAACCCTAAATTAATTTACTAAGCGAAATTTAACATAAGGCATTCATTATGTGATTAAGCAACACATACACCAATTAATCATAAACGATCATTAAGCATGAACAAAAATTAAGCGCAGAGACAATTAATCAAGCACTAAGCATGCATGAATTAATAGCAACAAGTACAGAGTAATTAGTGAAGAGGAAAAACTTATCAGAATTTAATAGTAATAATAGAACCTCAAAGAGAACTATGCTTGATCCTCAAGAGAAGACAACGCTGGAGACTTAGCCTTCCATTAATCAATAGAGAACAAAATTTTATTGCTAAAACGAAAAGTAACAACTAGAATTGCAAAATGAAAAAGTGTCTAAAAGAAGAAGAAAAGCCTAAAACTAAAAACTAAAGAGGGGAGAGAGGAGAGAGAGAGGAGACTAAACTAGGACCTTGGTGTTGTTATATAGTTTTCCAGCCCCAAAGCTTACAAATCTGTTTTAAATTCAAGCCCATAAATAAAATAAAATCAAATCTAGATAAGATAAGATCTAGATGAAATAATATCTAGATGAGATCAAATCTAAATAATATCTAGATATGATAAAGTCTAGATAAGATAAAATTTTGTAGAATAAAATAGTTTGCCCTCTTCAAGCCCAAGCCCAATTCTGGATTCAAGCCAAATGCTTCATTAATTCCTGAAATTAGATTGAAAACATCAAATTAGCTGAATGATCCCAAATAATAAAACTGCCTAATTAATTTGACAATTAATACTAATCAGTAATTAAAATGGTGCAAAAAGGTTTAAGAAATAGGAGAAAATAATGGCACATCAAAAGCCCCCATACTTAGCCTTTTGCACTCCTGTGCAAAATGAAACAAAGAACAAAATCCAAGGATATCAAAGAGAGACAAACAAAAACATTTACATATTTCTCAATGAACATCAAGGAATGGGTAACATCTAACATGAAGAGATCCAAAGAGTCAAGACATTCGTGAAAATCATCCAAGCAATCCAATCATGACAAAATAGTTAATTAGCTCAAGAATGAAAAGTGATAAAGCCTCACAAGATATACACTCTATCTCTCAAGTGTCTAGGCTACTATTTACCCTCAAAGCACCCATGAAAACCAACACCACATAAACTTGGCAAGATTCTAAAATTGACAATCAACCCATAAACACAAACACATGAGGATCAAAAGGTCTTTTAAGGTTGTAATGGGGCCAAGGACAAGGTAGGGAAAAATATGGAATAAGTAACTAAATCCCAAAGGAATAGAGGAGCAATGGGGAATAAGTGCATATTAAGAAAAAATAAGAAAACCTAAAGATAAAATTTTAAACGCAAAGAGTAGAGCCAAGAGTCTCGTCATTCTTTTTCCATTTAAGATCTTATTCACTCAACTTTATTGTTTTTTTTCTTTCTTTTTTATTCGAATTGATTCAACTTGGAATTTTTTTTTCTGCAAATTTTTGTTTTTTTCTTTTTGAGAAATAGCATTTGAGAACTACCATATCATTCAGTAGCATGTCGAACATTTAACCCATATACAATGTACATCAGTATGGCCCAAAAATACATCATGAAGCATAGCCAACAAAACCCCCCACACTTATTCCCAAAACAATTCCAAAGCTCCAAAATTCCTTAAGGTTAAGGTGAGATCATGGTTTTTCACTTAAGGCTTGTAATGAGCTCAAAACAAAGAAAGGGGAACAAGGCTCAAAAGGGCTATCAAAGGAATTAATTCAAGGTAAGTCCATTTGGCTAGAGGCTTATAAGAACAAAATTGCCTAAATCATTTCCAAATATGCATGTGAATTAGGAAGCATCAATAAGAATCAAGCCAAGGTTATTGTGCATGCAATCAATGGGGCAAAACACACCAAATGATTATGATGATGGATGGCTCAAATTCTCACAAAGGTAAACTTATCACTTTCAAATTGAGCTTTCAAAACTATCATGACATGTAGAGGAAAAACAAGGATTTCAAATTACAAAATGTCAAGAGACTTTTATTTTCAAAACAATTACCCATTTACTGAACATATCCTATAATTCAAAGAAAAACATGCAAAGTTGTACACGCACACAAAATTGACCTAAAATATTAAACTAGAAACCCAACAAAATGAACAAAATTAACAAATTTAACACAACTAACAAAATTAACAAAACTAGCAAAACCAAAACCAAAGAACACTCCCCCCATACTTAAACAACACATTGTCCTCAATGTAGCACAATTAAAAGATTAAAAGCAATTAAACCATCAAATAGAATCAGACAAATGCAATAAGAGTAAAGAAGGAGAAGGGAAAAGAAAAACTCCCAAAGTCATGGTGGAAAAGAAGTAAGCTGAAGTAAGGAGATCTTTTGAGCAAGGACAACCCCCAATGTGTAATTGGATGCATCGCACATTAGCTCAAATGGGGTTGTCCAATCAGGTGCCTGAATGATAGGGGTGGTAGTCAGTGCTCTTTTGAGGCAATCAAAAGCCTTTTTGCATTTATCATTAAAGTCAAACTCCACCTCCTTTTACAACAAGTAGGATAGTGGAAGGGCTACCTTGCTAAAATCTCTTATAAAACGCCTGTAGAATCCTGCATGACCAAGAAAAGATCGCACCTCTCGCACGCAAGAGGGGTAAGGCAATTGTGAAATAGCAGAAATTTTTGCAGGATCTACTTCAATGCCCTTATTGGAAATAATGTGGCCTAAAACTATACCTTGCTCAACCATAAAATGACATTTTTCAAAATTTAGAACAAGGTTAGTTTCAGTGCATCAATTCAAAACTTTTTCCAGACTATCCAAACAAACATCAAAAGAGGATCCATATATAGTGAAATCATCCATAAACACCTCTATGCAATTTTCTAAAAAATCACTAAAAATACTAATCATGCACCGCTGGAAGGTACCAGGTGCATTGCACAGGCCGAAAGACATCCTCCTATAGGCAAAAGTACCGAAGGGGCAGGTGAATGTGGTTTTTTCCAGATCCTCAAGAGCAATAGTGATTTGCATATAACCAGAAAAACCATCAAGGAAACAGTAGTGGGATTTACCTGCCAGGCGTTCAAGCATCTGGTCAATGAATGGCAGGGGAAAATGGTCCTTTTTGGTAATCTGGTTCAGCCTCCTATAGTCGATGCAGACTCTCCAATTGTTCTGCACCCGAGTAGGAATCAGCTCCTCCTTCTCATTTTTTATCATGGTGAGGCCGGTTTTCTTTGGGACTACCTGGACGGGACTCACCCATTGGCAGTCGGAGATAGGATAAATGATTCCAGCTTGCAAAAGCTTGGTTACCTCCTTCTTCACTACATCAAGAATCATTGGGTTGAGTATTCTTTGTGGTTGTCTTACTGGTTTAGCCCCATCCTCTAAATTTATCTGATGCATACATATGGATGGGCTAATACTAGGAATGTCCGCCAGGGTCCAGCCTATAGCCTTCTTATGCTTCTTGAGAACTGATAACAACTTCTCCTCTTACTCATCAGCAAGGGAGGCAGATATAATTACTGGAAAACTTTTTTTATCATCCAAGTAAGCATATTTTAAATTTGATGGTAGAGGCTTCAATTCTGGTGTGGGCGGCTGGATAATGGTAGAAAGAGATGGTTTCTCATGTACCTCATAAAGAAAGTCAGAGGTATGTGTACTTCCTGAAACATGGTTAGTTCTATCATACTCTAGAAAATCAATCTCAAGAGGTAAAACATCACCAGACATGTAATCACCACATATGCTTCTATTTATAGACTAGGTAGTTTCCTTGAGAAGCTTTCTTGAGAAAACTTCCTTGAGAAGCTTCTTTGAGAAAACTTCCTTGAGAAGCTAGAGCTTAGCTACAAACACCCCTCTCATAACTAAGCTCACCTCCTTGAGAAGCTTCCTTAAGAAGATTCCTAAAGAAGCTAGAGCTTAGATACACATACCTCTCAAATAGCTAAGCTCACCTCCTTGAGATGAGAAGCTAGAGCTTAGCTACACACCCCCTGCTAAGCTCATCCCCATGACAAAATACATGAAAATACAAAAAAAATCCCTACTACAAAGACTACTCAAAATATCTCGAAATACAAGGCTAAAACCCTATACTACTAGAATGGCCAAAATACAAGGCTCAAACGAAGGAAAAACCTATTATAATATTTACAGAGATAAGCAGGCTCATACTTAGCCCATGGGCTCGAAATCTACCCTAAGGCTCATGAGAACCCTAGGGCCTTCCCTTGGATCTCTGGCCCAATCTACTTGGAGTCTTCTATCCAATGTCCTTGCGGGGTAGGATTGCATCATTCCTTCCACCTTGGAAAGGATTTGACCTCAAATCTTGAGGTTCTTCATACTCTGGGCTCCTTCCCTCAACACGTGTAAAAAGAACAAAAACATATGTATTAGTGGTGTTTGGTATGTTGAAGTAAGGTAAGGTTTGAAAACCCACATTCAAGGTTCCCAACAAAACACTCACTATCCTAAGGAAAAATTGCCAAAATTATTACACACAAATGGAAGTTTGGTAACCTATTGGAGGCTCCCAACACACTTCCAATGAAAGGCCTTTTTGTTACAAAACTTGAAAGCAATGAAGGTAAGTAAATTGCAAATTACAAAATTACAAAACGGTCCTCAATTTTGGTGGTTGTTCTCTCTTTAGTGATTCACTCAATTTGGAGTGCTTCTTAGTCCAATAGCTCTTAAGGTGGTTGGCCCCTTTCTTCTTGACTCAAATTCTTCAAGGGATGACACAAATCCTCCTTCCAATTCCCTATATGGCAACCCACAAACAAGGAAACAAAGAGACAAGCAATAACCAAAGACAAAAAAAAATGAAATGAAAGCTAAACCAGTGGAGTTTTAACAAGACAATTTTTCAAGGATTACTCAACAATTAAAGCAATGAAAAGGACATAGAAGCAAGCTAGGACTCAAAGAGAAACTTAGAATGGCTCTAAAGTAGAGTAAAAAAACTATAAAAAAAATACTCAACAAACCTCTAGCTTTGGCACTTGTTTTCACAGTAATTTTCAATTGAAATTTCGGAACTAAGATTGGTATAACATAGGCACCAATTACAGAATAAATTTTGAGCCAAAACAACAAGCACACTTCCCTTTCACTTTTTTTTCCTGGATACCGATTTTTCTGCCAACTTGTGTGATTTTTAGTATTTTTTCCTTTTATCCAAATCAATTGTTTCTTTTTGTATAACTTTTTCTAGATGTCTAGAAAACTCAGTAAAAATTTCAGCTCAAAATTCGAAGAAACCAATTCTCAGTAATTTTTACAAGTTTGTATGTTCAAGCTGCCAGCACCAGTGATTTTTTTTTAAGCATGGTATATTGATTGCCTTGGGCTTACTTTCAACCTTCCTATGTATGTTGAACTCACTAGTATTGTTTACCACAGTTTTAGGAGTTCAATATTCACTTAGGATCAACATTTCAGCCAGCAATTCAATCACCAAAACTCAAATTCACAATAGACACAATCATAAGGAAACCTAAAAGTTCAAGAAAAGGTTCACAATCAAAGACTCTATAAGAATTTTGCATGAACATGTTAAGGACTAATTAACATGAAAGATTTGACTCAAATCAAATAATAGGCTAAAATAATTTCATACACTCATGAACAAATGAGTTAGACAAAGAAACAAGAAAATAAAATTCAGCACAACATAAGAAATCTTATGTGACAAGTTTCATGACTAGACATGACTTCTATGACAAAACTACAATAGGTGAACAAGTCACTCTAGATTTTTGAGGTTTTATTATACTTTAATATTTTTGTAAGAATTTTATGGTTTAGGTTTCAGACACAAAAAATAACAAGACAAAACTCAAAGGAACCTAAACTCAACACAATTCATGGTTCAAGAACAAGAACAAGAAATTTGAACCATAGAAAATTAAATCTAGCTTCTATAGCAAGTTTAATCGGTGGAAACTCTAAAGAATCATGTTAACAACATTTATCACAAGACATGTGAGGAGATACATGGAGAAAAAAATGAAGAAACAACAATGGATGAGAAGGTAAAGCAAAAAAATTAATGGAGGTTTAAGGAGCACCTACTTGAAGCTCTTGTACTCTGATTACCACTTGATGGAAGCTTGCTTATGGGGATTCTATGGAGGTTTGATCTTTGAGCTTCAATGAGGTCCTTTAATGGTGATTTTCCACCATGGAGATGCAACGGAAGACAAAGGAGAAGAGGAGAGAGGAGGCACCATCCACTAGGGAATAAGCCATGGAAGAAGGAGCTTCACCAACAAGATGAGCCTTGGATAAGAAGCTTGGAGAGGATGCTTCAATGGAGGAAAAGAAAGAGGGAGCGAATGAGAGAGGGGGGAGCACGAAATTGAAGGAAGAAAAAGGGAGAAAAGTTGAACTTTGAGTTGTGTCTCACAAGACTCTCATTCATCAAAGTTACAACAAGTGTTACACATGCTTCTATTTATATACTAAGTAGCTTCCTTGAGAAGCTTTCTTGAGAAAACTTCCATGAGAAGCTTCTTTGAGAAAACTTCCTTGAGAAGCTAGAGCTTAGCTACACACACCCCTCTCATAACCAAGCTCACCTCCTTGAGAAGCTTCCTTAAGCAGATTCCTAAAGAAGCTAGAGCTTAGCTACACATACGCCTCTAATAGCTAAGCTCACCTCCTTGAGATGAGAAGCTAGAGCTTAGCTACACACCCCTTATAATAGCTAAGCTAACCCCCATGACAAAATACATGAAAATACAAAAAAAAAAATTCCTACTACAAAGACTACTCAAAATGCCTCGAAATACAAGGCTAAAACCCTATACTACTAGAATGGCCAAAATACAAGACTCAAACGAAGGAAAAACCTATTCTAATATTTACAAAGATAAGCGGGCTCATACTTAGCCCATGGGCTCGAAATCTACCCTAAGGCTCATGAGAACCCTAGGGCCTTCCCTTGGATCTCTGGCACAATCTACTTGGAGTCTTCTATCCAATGCCCTTGCGGGGTAGGATTGCATCACATACTTTGTCTAGAAAGGAGAAGACAATTTTTTGTTAGTGTTTGCGCCGTGTAAAAGTGCCATAGGGATACTCTTCAAATATTGAGAGCCTTGTGCAGTTCAAAGATCTAAAGTTGATTGGCTTAAAGTCTCATGATTGCCACGTCTTGATCCAACAACTATTAGTCGTAGAGATATAAGACATTTTGCCTAACAACGTGAGGCATGCCATAACTCATGTGTTTTTTCTTCAATGCAATATGTAGCTAGAAAATGAGGCTGCTATTATCTTGTGTCAATCAGAGATGTATTTTCCTCCTTCGTTTTTCGACATCATGGTTCACTTAATTGTTCATCTGGTGAAGGAAATTAAATGCTGTGCTCTCGTTTATTTGCGGTGGATGTACCCGATTAAGTGATACGTGAAGATCTCAAAAGGATATACAAGAATCTACACTATCCTGAAGCATCTATTGTTTAAAGGCACATTGCAAAAAAAGCTATTGAGTTTTGTTCAGTGTATAATTAAAAGGCAAAACCTATTGGGCTTCCCGAGTCTTGGCATGACAAAAGAGTGGGAGGTAAGGGTTCAAGAGGACTACATGTTATCACTCTAAGTCTAGAAGAATTGCAACAAGCTCATTTGTATATATTGAATAATAGTAATGAAGTTCTGCCATACATAGTTCGTCATGAACCTTTAGTCAGGGAAAGTAACCCAAAAATGACCAAGAATAGGGTGTTGAAAGAGCATAACAAGACTTTCCTAAATTGGTTTTGTCAGACCCTAATTTCGTCCGGGGACTATCATTCACTGATATTTTGATTCTCAATAGCCAAATTGTGGTGTTCGACACCAGTTACCGCACAAAGCAAAGGATCACTTTGTGTTTTGACCAAGAATACAAAAGGATACCAAGGAAGGGGGCAAAAGGGTCTTTTTCTTTATTTTTCTAGACCCTAACTCGCCTAGGCTAGCATTTGGCTCGCCTGGGCCATGGAATTACCTCCTCGCTAAGCAACCAGCTCGCCTGGGCGAGCTTAAACCGTCCCAAGGTGACTATTTTCCTATAAATAGGCATGATGGGGGGTGTTTTAAAGGGTTAGGAGGTTCAGCACTGAAGGGAATTGAGAGAATTGAGATAAAAGAAGAAGAAAAAGAAAAAGAAGAAAGAAGAAAGAAGAGGAAATGAAGCCAAGATATTACCGAATCATGACCGCGATTAGTTCTTGTGTCACTTTTTGTTCTATGTTTTTTGTGCAGTAGTTGGTTAGTTTTATTTTTAACGATTGAATGTGATCTATGTACCCTTAGGGGTCCCCCTGGTTATTATGTGCACATTCATCTCCTCCATCTATCATCGGTAATCTTGTTATTTTTGTAAAGTTTAATCTCAATTGATCACTAGTACCGTAAAGTTGTCTTTAAAGAGATTGAATGTTAATAGACAAAAAACCAAAATAAAACCCACTCATAACTAAACTTCATTTCATCAAATATCACTTGAGATCATTTCAAGGTCCAACGCCTTAACGATTCTGTCTGCTTTTCAAAATTCAAAACATCGTTTGAAGGTCCAACGCCTTAAACGACTCTATGTTCGCAATTAAAATGAATATTTCGAAAGAATAAAACCAACTCAACACACAAACTTTCAGACTTAAAAAACTACGTAGGTCTGAATTCCTCATCGCACCTGAGGATACGTAGGAGCAAAGGCAGCCCCCTTGTTGACCCCAAAAAATAAAAATATATAAATAATATTGAAGTCAAGTTTTTGCACACTCAATTAAAGGTTGTCGTCCCTTGTGATGGGCACGTGGGGTAATAATACCTTCCCTATGCGTAAACAACTCCCGAACCCTTCTTTTCAAAATTCGCAGACCTCTTTTTGGTTTTTCTAACGTTTTCCTTGAATAAACGTTGGTGGCGACTAATCGAGGCCGTATCCGAATCAAATAAATATTAAAATGCAGTAACTAGGAAGTGATCCTAGGTCGTTTCCCAACGAGCAATGATACACCAATTGTTCATAACAGATAGTAGGAAATAGTAACAAATTGGGGGGGGGGGGGGTTGTTTGCTTTTGTAAATTAAACAGCGAGTAAAATTGAATTAGAAATTATCAGAATTAAAATACGTTGCTTCCCCTTGATTCACAAGCAAGTCTCTTATCCTACGTTGCGAGAATTTATCCTTTATCAGTTCAACCACTTAATCCAAAATAGAAAAGAGAGAGGAGTGAGAGCTAAACTAGAAAAGAGAGAAGAGTGAGAGCTAAACTAGAACCTTGGTGCTGTTATATAGTTTTTCAGCCCCAAAGCTTACAAATCTGTTTTAAATCCAAGTCCATAAATCAAATCAAATCTAGATAAGATAAGATACGATAAGATCTAGATGAAACAATATATAGATGAGATCAAATCTAAATAATATCTAGATAAGATAAGATAAGATCTAATTTTGTAGAATAAATTAGTCTGCCCTCTTCAAGTCCAAGCCCAATTCTGGATTCAAGCCCAAGCCCAATTCTAGATTCAAGCCCAATGCTTCATTAATTCCTGAAATTATATTAAAAACATCAAATTAGCTGAATGGGCCCAAATAATAAAACTGCTTAATTAATTTGACAATTAAGACTAATCAGTACTTAAAATGGTGCAAAAAGGGTTAAGAAATAGGAGAAAATAATGGCACGTCAAAACCCCCCATACTTAGCCTTTTGCACTCCTGGGCAAAATGAAATAAAGAACAAAATCCAAGGATATCAAAGAGAGACAAACAAAAACATTTACATATTTCTCAATGAACATCAAAGAATGAAAGGAATGGGTAACATCTAACATGAAGAGATCAAAGAGTCAAGACATTCATGAAAATCATCCAAGCAACCCAATCTTGGCAAAATAGTTAATAAGCTCAATAATGAAAAATGATTAAGCCTCACAAGATATACACTCTATCTCTCAAGTGTCTAGGCTATTGTTTACTCTCGAAGCACCCATGAAAACAAACACCACATAGACTTGGCAAAATTCTAAAATTGACAAATGACTTGACAACACATGCATATGAGGATCAAAAGGTCTTTAAAGGTTGTAATGGGGCCAAGGACAAGGTAGGGGAAAAAATATGGAATAAGTAGCTAAATCCCAAAGGAATAGAGGAGCAATGGGAAATAAGTGGAAATTAAGCACAAGTAGTAAACCCAAACCCTCCAATATCAACAAAATCAACCACGGCACCCAAATCAAGTTCTCATATCAAGACCTTATTTATTCAACTTCACTTATTTTCTTCTTTTTTTTTTGAAGTACGAAATTGCAGAATTTGCAGCAACTGAATTTTTTTTTCATTTTTCATTTTTTTGATTTTTTATTTTTTTATTGAACAGTACGAAATTGAAGATTAAAGAAAGAACTAGGCAATATATATATACATCAAGCATGGCCAAAATAAAACATTAAGCATGGCCAAAAATCATATCTTCCAATGAAACATACCCCCCATACTTATTACCAGCTTATTCCCAAAACAATTCCAAAGCTCCAAAATTCTTTAAGGGTAAGGTGATATCATGGTTTTTCACTTAAGGCTTGTAATGAGCTTCAAAACAAAGAAAGGGGAACATAGGCTCAAAGAGGCTATCAAAGGAATTAATTCAAGGTAAGTCCATTTGGCTAGAAGCTTATAAGAACAAAATTGCCTAAATCATTTCCAAATATGCATGTGAATTAGGAAGCATCAACAAGAATTAAGCCAAGGCTATTGTGCAAGCAATCAATGGGGCAAAACACACCAAAAGATTATGATGATGGATGGCTCAAATTCTCACAAAGGTAAACGTATCACTTTCAAATCGAGCTTTCAAAACTATCATGACATGTAGAGGAAAAACAAGGATTTCAAATCACAAAATGTCAAGAGACTTTTATTTTCAAAACAATTACCCATTACTTGAACATATCCTATAATTCAAAGACAAACATGAAAATTTAACACAACAAAACTAACAAAATTAAACTAGAACCCAACAAAAATAAGAAAATTAAACTAATTTAACACAACTAACAAAACCAAAACCAAAGAACACACTCCCCCCCCCCCCCATACTTAAACAACACATTGTCCTCAATGTGGCACAATTGAAAGATTAAAAGAAATTAAACCATCAAATAGAATTGGACAAATGTAATAAAAGTAAAGAAGGAGATAGGAAAGAAAAACTCTCTAAGTCATGGCAGAGGAAGAGTATGGTGGAGTAAGGAAGTCTCTTCCACCACTACGTCCACTAAAGAAGGGTTTGTAAGGAATGGCTTAAGTTGGTGTCCATTGACCTTGAAGCTCTTGTTTGTGGAGTCGCTTCTGATCTCAACTATACCATAAGGAAAAACATTAGTAACAACAAAAGGACCAATCCACTTAGACCTCAACTTACCACTCATGAGTCCAAGCTTAGAATTATACAATAACACTTTTTGCCCAACCATGAAGTCCTTCTTAATTATCATGCTATCATGGAACTACTTGGTCTTTTCTTTGTAGAACTTGGCATTCTCGTAGGCTTCTAGGCGGATCTCATCTAACTCACTCAATTGCAACTTTCTTTCCTCACCAGCTTGATCCATAGAGAAGTTGCAGGTCTTCACTGCCTAGTATGCTTTGTGCTCAATCTCCATTGGAAGATGACATGCCTTTCCAAAGACAACCCGATAAGGAGACATTCCTATGGGTGCTTTGTAGGCAGTCCTATGTGCCCAAAGAGCATCATCTAGCCTGGTACTCCAATCTTTCCTTCTTGGCTGCACAATCTTCTCTAAAATTCTCTTGATCTCCCTATTAGAAATTTATGCCTGTCCATTGGTTTGGGGGTGGTATGGTATGGATACCCTGTGGACAACCCCATACTTTTTAAGCAAGGCATGCATTGATTTGTTGCAAAAATGGGTTCCTTGATCACTAACGATTGCTTTAGGTACTCTAAACCTGCAAAACAGATTAGATCTGACAAAATCTACAACAACCTTAGCATCATTAGTTCTAATGGGCTTGGCTTCAACCCATTTTGAAACATAATCAACTGCAAGGAGAATGTAAACATAACCAAAAGATACAGGAAAAGGGCCCATGAAATCTATACCCCAGACATCAAACACCTCACAAAATAGCATAGGTTGTTGAGGCATTTGTTGTCGCCATGTAAGTGCATTTCCTGCTCTCTCACACTACTCACAAGTGCTACAAATCTTCCACGCATCTTTAAAGATGGTGGGCCAGTAAAAGCCACAGTCAAGCACTTTGCGAGCTGTCCTTTGAACACCCAGATGACCTCCCGGTGCGAAAGAATGAAAGAACTGTAGGACTGAGTCAGTCTCATGATCTGGAATGAATCGACTAATGACCTAATCACTGCACAATTTCCACAAGTAGGGGTCATCCCAAATAAAATGCTTAGCATCACTTCTAATTTTATCTTTTTGGGCCTTAGATGCTAAGGGAGGAAAAATAGAAACAACTAAATAATTGACAATGTTAGCAAACCAGGGAGTAGAAAGAGAATCATAAATACTATACAATATATATAAATGATCATCCGGGAAATCATCCCGAATGGGTGAGTCCTCATCAGACACATGTTCGATCTGACTCAAATGATCAGCAACTAAATTTTGTGTTCCGCTCCTATCACGGATCTCCAAGTCAAATTCTTGGAACTAGAGCATCCATCGGATCAACCTAGGCTTCGAATCAGCCTTCTGCAACAAGTACTTTAAAGTTGCATGGTCAGTATAAACAATAATGCGAGTACCAAGCAAATAAGAACGAAATTTTTCAAGAGCAAAAATGATGGCTAGTAGCTCTTTCTCAGTAGTAGTAAAATTCGCTTGGGCAACATCTAAAGTCCTAGAAGCATAATATATCACCCTAGGAAATTTATCAATTTTCTGAGCAAGGACAACCCCCAATGCATAATTTGATGCATCACACATAAGCTCAAAACGGGTTGTCCAGTCGGGTGCCTGGATGATGGGGGTGGTAGTCAGTGCTCTTTTGAGGCAATCAAAAGCCTATTTGCATTTATCATTAAAGTCAAACTCCACCTCCTTTTGCAACAAGTTGGATCGGCTACCTTGCTAAAATCTCTTATAAAGCGCCAATAGAATCCTGCATGACCAAGAAAAGATCGCACCTCTCGCACGCAAGAGGGGTAAGGCAATTGTGAAATAACAGAAATTTTTGCAGGATCTACTTCAATGCCCTTATTGGAAATAATGTGGCCTAAAACTATACTTTGCTCAACCATAAAATGACATTTTTCAAAATTTAGAACAAGGTTAGTTTCAGTGCATCTATTCAAAACCTTTTCCAGACTATCCAAACAAACATCAAAAGAGGATCCATATACAATGAAATCATCCATAAACACCTCTATGCAATTTTCTAAAAAATCACTAAAAATACTAATCATTCACCGCTGGACGGTACCAGGGGCATTGCACAGGCCGAAAGGCATCCTCCTATAGGCAAAAGTGTTGAAGGGGCAGGTGAATGTGGTCTTTTCCTGATCCTCAGGAGCAATAGTGATTTGCATATAACCAGAAAAACCATCAAGGAAACAGTAGTGAGATTTACCTGCCAGGCATTCAAGCATCTGGTCAATGAATGGCAGTGGAAAATGGTCCTTTCTGGTAACCTGGTTCAGCCTCCTATAGTCGATGCATACTCTCCAACTGTTCTGCACTCGAGTAGGAATCAGCTCATCCTTCTCATTTTTTATCATGGTGAGACCGGTTTTCTTCGGGACTACCTGGACAAGACTTACCCATTGGCTGTCGGAGATAGGATAAATGATGCCAGCTTGCAAAAGCTTGGTTACCTCCTTCTTCACTACATCAACAATCACCGGGTTGAGTCTTCTCTGTGGCTGTCTTAATGGTTTAGCCCCATCCTCTAAATTTATTCGATGCATACATGTGGATGGGCTAATACCAGGAATGTCCGCCAGGGTCCATCCTATAGCCTTCTTATGCTTCTTGGGAACTGATAACAGCTTCTCCTCTTGCTCATCAACAAGGGAGGCAGATATAATTACTGGAAAACTTTTGCTATCATCCAAGTAAGCATATTTTAAATTTGATGGTAGAGGCTTCAATTCTAGTGTGGATGGTTGCATAGCGGTAGAAAGAGATGGTTTCTCAGCCTGTACTTCATAAAGAAAGTCAGAGGTATGTGTACTTCCTGAAACATGGTTAGTTCTATCTGACTCTAGAAAATCAATCTCAAGAGGTAAAACATCAGCAGACATGTAATCAATATCAAATTCAGATTCACTCTCAGCATCAAATTCAAACATATGATCGTGTACAAATTCAGATTCAATGCATGAAGAGTGGCAGGCATGCAGATTAGAATGAAGATCAATCATGTATTCATCAATAATATATGGTCAATTATTTCAACACGAAATACAGAAAGATCTTCAGATGGGTGTTTCATAGCATTAAGAATATTAAAATGAACAGTTGTATCACCAAACTCCATAGATAGTGTGCCTGCATATACATCTATCTTAGTTCTAGCAGTTTTCATAAAAGGTCTGCCTAGAATGCGGGGAATTGATCCTTTAGAAAATCCCTCCTCCATATTTAAAATATAAATATCAACAGGTAAAATCAGCTCACCAACTCTAACTTAGACATCTTCTATGAAACCAGCAGGATAGGTAACACTTCTATTAGCTAAATGAATTACCACATTAGTTGACTGCAAAGGACCTAGAGATAGAGAATTAAAAATAGACAGAGGCATAACACTAACAGAAGCTCCTAAATCTAGCATGGCATTGTCAAACTTATTGTTCCTTATAATACAAGGTATGTTGACTGTACCTGGATCTTTACATTTTTCAGGGATTTGCGGAACATATTTACCAATCAATGCGAAGACATTTCTGCCCATACTAATTCTTTCACTTCCTTTAAGCTTCCACTTATTAGTGCACAGCTCCTTCAAGAATTTAGCATATCTTGGAATTTGCTTTATTGCATCCAACAGAGGTATGTTTATTTTCCAATTCTAGATTCAAGCCCAATGCTTCATTAATTCCTGAAATTAGATTAAAAACATCAAATTAGCTAAATGGGCCCAAATAATAAAACTGTCTAATTAATTTTACAATTAAGACTAATCAGTACTTAAAATGGTGCAAAAAGGGTTAAGAAATAGGAGAAAATAATGGCACATCAGCGACTCCCACACATTTTCTTTTTTAGAAGACGCCCATTTTGCTTCATGCCCGCACACCCGTCGGAGGGTAGGTTACGACAGATGGCGACTCCACTAGGGACTGTTAGAGAGTTAAGCCATTTTCAATTAGTGTGTAATTTTATCAAAGACTTTTTCTTTATTTTTGCAAAATAAAATGTGCCATTGAACCCTAGGATTGATGACATGTGCTATACTTAGGTTGCTCTATTCACACATGACACCTACACTTTTTTCACACACCTTTAGATGATGGGCCCTATACCCGGGTCTGTGTGAGCCATAGGGAGTGGAGGTTGATCTGTGGTCGTGCTGGGTCTCCGACTCGCTTGATAATAGTGAAGCCTCATCTAGATTTTTCCTCTTTTGGTGATGCATTGTCGCTGATAGTCCCTATCGCGAAAGTGTATTATCTAAGAGGATGATATCTCTAGAGACCAACAAGGTTATGTGAAAGTATCTTTGGGAGTTGTCTCTAGAAGTGGACTTTTGGATCCTTTCCATTAGGTTCCTGAATTAGAGGGCACAAAGCAAACTCACTCTGGCTTGTTCCTTGATTGCATCATGCATCTCTTCATGGCATCATAGTGGACATATCATTCCTACATTTGTCATTTATCATATTCATGCATTGCATTTGCATAAGTCATTGCATTATCATACATCTTCATTTAGCATGCTTTCGTTCTGCCAATTGCATACATTCTATTCTCATCATTCGCATGTCATGTTCACTCATGCATGATCCTGACACATAGTTGCTTATACCTTGCATCTTCCTCTACAAAAACAAAACAAAAAAAAAGAACAAAAAGAAAGTCACAATGAAGCGTGGAAGTTTACACCACATTCTTAGTTACATGTGTTGGGTACCATGATGATAGCTATAAACAAACCATGTCGAGATTATACACTCATTTCTATTGAAAATCACGTAAACATGGTACCTAATGTATTGTTAACTAGGAAAGGGTGGTTCTTCGGGCGTTTCATGTCGATCTCATAATTACATTTGTCATGCATAGCATAAGTATGCCCTAATCATTCATCTCTATGATAGGTTGTCGAAGTATTGACTATCAAAATTTCTATTCCTTGGATTATGGGGTCGAACCAAGCACATGCTTTTAAGAAAAGGTTTTCATTAAGTTAAGGTCAAGTATGGAAGTAACCAGCTTGCAAAAGTTGGTGCAGAAGATGGATCGAGTTTACATAGCTTCTTTGGCTACTGCCAACACATGATGGAGCTAAATAATTTAAAAAAAATTAGGGACCGTTGATGTCCATGTTTTATTTCCGGTTGCACTTTGACTCTGACAAGATGTAATGAACAATGTTGTTTTAATGAAAATCTAAATTGATTCGACCCTATGTTCTACTGAATGTCCTGTGTAAAATTTGCAATACTTCAACAATGTATCATTCACATACATCCATGCTTATTTTTCTTTTCACATTGGTTGCATTGCTCATTGAATTCTTTCTTGGAAATCAGAACTGTAATCATTGTAATCAAAAGGAAAGAAAGCGCTTTACGGCATGCCAAAGCTAGATTGATTAGTGAAATAGAGGAGGTGCAAGAGCGGATGAAGGCCGACATGGAGGCCATGAAAGAACAAATGACCACAATGATGGAATCCATGATGAGTATGAGAAAATGATGGAGGTCAACACGACTACAGTCGTTGCCGCAAGTACCGCCACTAACGTGGACCTGACTCACCCATCTGGCCTCAATCAAGTAAATCATTCAGTCTCGGATATGGTAGGTCAGGGAGGCGAAGCGTTGGGAAGTACGGACGACCCCCATTTTGTGCAGGTCCAGAGCAAGCATTCCTTCCCTTCATATGGCTTGCCTCCCAACTATACACCACCCAATGTTGAACACGCTCCTGATGAGAATGTTGATAACTCCGCTCCCATACCCATTGAGAGCCAACAACCCCAATCTGGTCATGCACAGGTCCCTCAACCCATGGGGGATACATATGAAGTACCCCGAGACCACACTCTAGCCGACTTCGAGCCTCACCTCAGATATGCCACTGAGGGGCAGGCATTTTGTGGCATACCCTTGCCAAACACTTTGGGGGGGCCTCAGTATCGCCCACAACCACAACCCTTGCATTTTGCAGTGGTAAGAGTGCCTCCTACCATGGTGGAAAGAGATAAATTTGATCATATATAGGAAAGGCTAAGGGTCATTGAAAGAGGCAGAAATTATGCCTTTGCTGACATGGCAAAATTGTGCCTAGTGCCCGACATCGTCATACCTCCGAAGTTCAAGGTGTCGGATTTTGACAAGTACAAGGGGACTACTTGCCCCCAAGAATCACCTAAAGATGTACTATAAGAAAATGAAGGCATACATGAAAGACGAAAAATTGTTTATGCATTCTTCCAGGAAAGTCTTACTGGGACAGCTGTCACCTGGTATACTAATATGGAACCTTTCCGAGTCCGTTCCTGAAAGGACCTAATGGTTGCCTTCAATGGGAAGTATCAGTACAATTCTAATATGGCTCCGGATAAAATGTAGCTACAAAACATGTGTAAGAGGGAGCATGAATCTTTCAAAGAATACACCCAAAGGTGGAGGGATCTGGTAGCTCAAGTAGTGCCCCCAATAATGGAGAAGGAGATGATAACAATGATAGTGGACACATTACCAGTGTTTTACTATGAGACGATGGTGGGTTACATGCCATCAAGCTTTGCAGATTTAGTGTTTGTAGGCGAGAGGATTGAGGTAGGCCTAAGAAGAGGCAAGTTTGATTATGCTGCTTCGATGAATAGGAAGCTTGGGGCAAATGGAGAGAATAAGAAGGAGGGAGAAACCCACGATGTGACTGTCGTTCCTACATGGCCAAATTTCCCACTAGCTCAACAATATCAATACTCAACCAATATCAGTCCTTCTCATTACCTACCACCCTACCAGCCAATAACACCCAATCATCCATAAAGGTCACCCCTAAATCAGCCACAAAACCCGTCTGCTGCACATCTGAGGCCAAACACCACCCTTAATACGAACCAAAACACCAACCAGGGAAGGAATTTTCTAGAAAAGAAGCCTATAGAATTCACCCCAATTCCAGTGTCCTATGCTAACTTACTCCCATATCTACTCAGTAATGTAATGGTAGCCATAATCCTAGAAAAGATTCCTCAACCTCCATTTTCCCGAGGATACAACTTGAATGCAACATGTTCTTATCATGGAGGAGTTCTGGGGCCTTCCATTGAGCATTGTATGACCCTGAAACATAAGGTGCAAAGTCTAATTGATGTAGGCTGGCTAAAATTCGAGGAGGACAATTGCTTGTGAATTCTAACATTGTCAAGCGATACTATGCATGATACTTAGAGAAATTTGAAGGTTGTTATTAGATGTCTCCAATGACCCATTAGGATTTTCAAGTTTATTCCATTACTGTAAACAACAGTCACAATGCTAATAATATAGATAAATTTGATGTCCTTGTCTCTCGTTCTCTCACAATTACATCTTTGCACATTTATTTAATATTCACTAGAATGTGGATGTATGTCATTGGCTTGTTTGCTCAATTGACTTGTGCTCCTGTGTTGATCTCCAAATCTGTTCAATCAGAAATTGCTCGTTCTACACGTTTGGTGGGGGTGTCGTAAACGACAAGTAAAGTAAAAAAGAAAACGTTTGATTGATTGTGTTTCAAATCAAAACTAAGAAGTACAGACATTCATGTGACCTTATTTTATCATTCTTAAAAATTGCCTTTTTGAGAGAAAAGTGAGTTGTCAAGAACAAGAGTCATTCGACTTAATTTGTCAATTGAAAATCTTTTAAATATTTCTCATCCTTGAAAATTCATTTTTGAGAACCTACACAGTTTCTTTCATTTTTCCTTGCTACAAGGTCATGACAAAAGACAACAATAGATACCTCAGAGCCCTACACTGGGGCAATAAGAGGCACCATGCATGAGCCTCAAGCGAACCTAGGGGCAAATAAGAAGTTCTCACCCGATAGGTTGAAAACCCGAAAGGGCAGCCTAGGCAAAAATTAGGAAGAATAAGGAACGTGTTTATTAGAGGTTTGGTCCCAAAATCCAAACTACAAAAGTATCTAGTCAAGATTTGAAATGACACATGGTCGTGTTTCTTCATCCCAAACATTGATTTATCCCTTGCTACCCCATCTGAGCTAAAGCATATTTTTTTTCTTAAAAAAACAACAATGAAAAAAAAACAAAACAACAAAACCTGAGTAGGAACCACCGCTAAACCGGTGGGAAGAGCAATGCAAACAGCACATGCATGAAGTTGGGCAACAATGAAAAGAAAACAAAATCCGCCAAAGGCGAGTGAAGAAGAAAGAGAGACAAAAGATCTCCAAATTTTACAAGAAAGGCACAAAAGTGCAATAAGGATTAATCTATAAGACAAAAGGAGTAGAGCTCAACCCAAAAGTTGAAATGAATAAAAGTACGAGCAACGCTCTTGAGGTTCTTACTCAATGTAACCCTTAAATAATCTTTGAGCCTCTTTGATCCTTTCTTTCATAGCCTTCTTACCCCTAACCATGTTACATTCCCAATAAAGCCCATGTGGATCAAGGAATGACTAATTTTGCTAAAAGTTGGGATTCTGGAATGGAATCGGCACATGCTAGTGATTGTTGAAAATATATATACATACATACATACATACATATATATATATATATATATATATATATAAAGAGAGAGAATCCTTGAGGTTTTGCACTTGCACATTTGAGAAGAAAACTCATTCGACCAGGAGCTCATGGAAAATGCCCAAAGACAATTGTGATACATCTGATGTTAGTCGCTCATGCAGACTCCTTAGGATTCCTTTTGAATCTCAGGGTGGCCTTTGTTGTATAAATTCTTTCAGGATCAGCCCATGTCATCAGGTTTCAGCGGGATCGACAAACCCTTGGCATCACTTTATGACCTTAAATCAGGAAAGTTTTACTTGGTCATATACCAAAGTGTAACAATCCATTGCCATCCTTCAATGATGCATGCGATCAGTTCCAAAGCCTTTTCTTACTATGCAGAATAATCGAAGTTTTTAAACAAAAAGAAAAGGGCAAACCCTATGATCAATATTTCAGTTGATTGATTAAATGTCAAATGGCTCCACTGCCGTCATAAAAAATTGTCAAGTGATTAAATCAAGCATACACTCTAGGGGAGTCCCCAAAGAGATTTGCAAAAGATAGGATAAGGTTGCATGAGTTATCATGTCTGTTAGAAAGGGACTACCAATCTGTGTTTTTCACACATAAATTAAGATCACCAAAAGAGGAAAGAATGTCATGAACATTGCACAATTTTTCATTGCATTGCATGGTTGCGTACAAAACCTGCATTTACTTCATTTTAGGGCAAAGTTTACATGTCCATGCATTCCAAAACCCATGTTTCACATCAGGCTATGAGTCCATAGATTTCTCATTATATACCAATTGCCAAAATCCAATTCCATGATTCATAGGACTCAACGTCCTTTGCTTTTTTCATAGGACTCAACATCATTTGCTTTACGCTTTCAAAGACTACAATGTCTTTAGTCATTTACATTTCAAAGGCTACAATGTCTTCAATCATTTTCATTTCAAAGACTACAATGTCTTCAGTCATTTACATTTCAAAGACTACAATGTTTTCAGAAATTTACGCTTTCAAATACTACAATGTCTTCAATCATTTATGCTTTCAAAGACTACAATGTCTTTTGTCATTTATGCTTTCAAAAACTAAAATGTCTTCATTCATTTACGTTTTCAAAGACTACAATGTCTTTAGTCATTTACGCTTTCAAAGACTACAATGTCTTCAGTCATTTATGATTTACAAGACTTCAATGTCTTCTATATTTTACATTTCAAAGACTTCAATGTCTCCTGTCTTACATTTGAAAGACTTCAATGTCTTCTGTCTTTTACATTTCTTCAATGTCTTCTATCTTTTACATTTACAAGACTTCAATGTCTTCTGTCTTTTACATTTCAAAGACTTCAATGTTTTCTGTCTTTTACATTTCAAGACTTCAATGTATTCAATCTTTTACATTTACAAGTCTTCAATGTCTTTCGCTTTATGATTTCAAATACTTCAATGTCCTCAATTTTATGTTTTATAAGACTTTAAGGTCCTCTGTTTGGTGTTATAGGACTTCAATGTCCTTTTATTTTTTCAGTTTCACTTCTTTTGTTTTCTCTGGCATCTAGTTTTGAATAGCAAGATCGCTCGTATGAAATTAGGGTCCTTATCTTTACCTACCTTTTATTTTCAATAAAAGATAAGTAAAGAGGAGCAACTATCAGACCCTAATTTCGTTCGGGGATTATCATTCACTAATGTTTTGATTCTCAACATCCGAATTGTGGTGTTCGACACCAGTTACCTCACAAAGCAAAGGATCACTCAGTGCTTTGACCAAGAATACAAAAGGATACCAAAGAAGGGGCAAAACGGTCTTTTCTTGATTTTTCTAGACCCCAGCTCGCCCAGGCTAGCATCTGGCTCGCCTGGGCCATGGAATTACCTCCTGGCTAAGCAACCAGCTTGCTTGGGCGAGCTCGTTACTTCAGGGCTAAGGTTCAGCTCGCCTGGACGAGCTTAAACACCCCAAGGTGACTATTTTCATATAAATAGGCATGATGGGGGTGTTTTAAGGGGTTAGGAGGTTCAGCACTGAAAGGAATTGAGAGAATTGAGAGAAAAGAAGAAGAAAGAGAAAAAGAAGAACAAGAAAGAAGAGGAAACATGATGCAGTCCTACCCCCAAGGACATTGGATAGAAGACTCCAAGAAGATTGGACCAGAGATGCAAGAGAAGGCCCTACGGTTCTCATGAGCCATGGGGTAGATTTTGGGCCCATGGGCTAAGTATAAGCCCACTTATCTTTGTACATATTAGATTAAGGTTTCATTATTTTGGGCCTTGTATTTAGGGCTCGATAATGTAGGTAGGGTATCCTAGAAATGTAGGATTTTTCAGCCCTTGTATTTTAAGGCATCTAGACTAGTTTTTATATTAGGGGTAGTTTTGTAATTTCACATACATTAAGTGAATATTTGATGTGTGTGTTGGGAAATAAACTTAATTGAATTGGGAGAAGCCCAATCCAATTAAATTTTAGAGGGGGAGGTGAGCATTTGCTTGCTACACCCCATTGTCACATCATATAGTCACACTTTGTGCATATCCTTCATGCTTTACATGCCTCATGACACCTAAGCACACTTCGTGGAGAATCTAGGACTTGTTCTTGGATTAGTAGGCTGAACCATAACTAAAATTCACTAATCATAATTAGTTAAATTTCGGCTCCAAAATTTGGCTCCACAAATTCAATTTCAAATTCAAGTGAAATTTGAATAGAAATTCAAATTTCCATCCAATTTTGTGTGACACTTAGGCTATAAATAGAGGCCATGTGTGTGCATTTATTCAACTTTGATCATTTGAGAATTACCCTTCAAAGTTCAGACCTCATTTGGGGCACAAAATTTCGTGCTCCTTCTCTCCCTCTCCCTACACTCATCTTCTCCTACCTTCAAGCTCTTATCCATGGCTTCCTATGTTGGTGAGCTTCGTCTTGACTCATCTTTTCCTTGAAATGGCATCGCCAATCATCTTTCTTCCTTCTCCATTCTGCTACCATTCATCTTCAAGAAGCAAAAGACTCCATTGATCAAGAAGATCCAAGGCCTACAAGCTCCACATGGAGCTACATCAAAACGAAGTCGAGACGCTACCAAATCGCGACCACGATAAGTCCCTACGTCATTTCTCGTTCTGTGTTCTTCATGCAGCAATCAGTTTGTTTTATTTTTAAGGATTGAATGTGATCTATGTACCCTTAGGGGTCCCCTTTGTTATTATGTGCACATTCATCTCCTCCATCTATCATTTGTAATCTTATTTTTTTTGTAAAGTTTAATCTCAACCGATCACTAGTGTTGTAAAGTTGTCTTTAAAGAGATTGAAAGTTAATATACAAAAAAACAAAAATAAAACCAAATCATAACTAAACTTCATTTCATCAAATATCACTTGAGATCGTTTCAAGGTCCAACGCCTTAAACGACTCTTTGTTCACAATTAAAATGAATATTTCAAAAGCATAAAACTAACTCAACACACAAACTTTCAGACTTAAAGAACTACATAGGTATGAATTCCTCATCACACCTGAGGATACATAGGAGCAAGGGCAACCCCCTTGTCGACCCCAAAAAAAAATATATAAAAAGGGAAAAAAATAATATTGAAGTCACGTTTTTGCACACTCGATTAAAGGTTGTCATCCCTTGTGACGAGCGCGTGGGGTGCTAATACATTCCCTATGTGTAAACAACTCTCGAACCCTTCTTTCCAAAATTCACAAATCTCTTTTTGGTTTTTCTAACATTTTCCTCGAATAAACGTTGGTGGTGACTCCCACGTGTTTTCTTTTTTAGAAGATGCCTTTTTTGCTTCACGCTCGTATGCCCGTCGGAGGGTAGGTTGCGACTGGTTTAAAGATAGAATATTTGGTGATGATAATGCTTCTTAAACGTTAAGAAAGTTAGCAGATAGGCCTAAAAGAAATGTTATAACATGGCAAGAATATGATATCAACAAGTATTCGTTCTACACAAAATCACAAGACGACAAGAGTACAATGTAAAACAGTGGGGTTAGTCTAAGGGCTGAATCTCAACACTTTGCTTCTGTACATGATGAAAATTCTCGTCTAGCTTCCATGCCTTACTTTGGAGTCATTGAATAAATCTTGGAGGTTAATTATGTAAAATTCATTGTCTGTGTTTTCAAGTGTAAGTGGGTTGATAGCAATTTCGGTGTGCGAAACGATGATTTCGGATTTACTTTGGTAGATCTAAAGAAACTCGCTTATCAGAATAAGCCTCTCATCATGGCAGAACAAGCTAAATAGGTGTTTTATGTTCAAGATCCTTGTGATGAAAGGTGGGCAGTGATTCTACATGGAAAAATAGTTAGTGTTAATGTTGAAGATGATGATTCTACCGTTTATTCTTGTCTCAGTCCTTTCTCCACACAAATTTTGCCTAACGTCAACAGAGAAGAAGTTGACGACGTCCTCGCAAATCATAACGATCATGATAAAAGAGAATTAATTATCAATGTATAGTGTAATTTATTTTATATTTACTTGCTTTCATATTTTCAATTACATAACTTAATATAGTTTCTAGTTGAGTTTAATTAATGTTGTTTTTTAACAGACACATAGTTACACCACCCAATTCCCCTCCTCCTCCTCCTAAGTCAGCAACACCTTCGCCATCTATGTCAAAGAAGACAAGAAAATCAACATGGCTCACATCATTGGCTACTAGACTAGTTGGGGCGGAGAGACCTGTAGTTCATGTGGATCCTGCCACTGGGAAAGTCGATGGTCCCTACAAAAGTAAATTAAGAACGTATTTAGGGATAATCACTCACTATAAGGTGGATGTTACAATTGATAATTGGAAACAAGTCCCTGTAGCTCAAAAGGATTTTATCTAGGAGGATATTCAAGAATTTCAATTAAATGTTGAATGTTGACATAATTGGTTGTATTAAAAATCTTATATCGTAATTGACTAACTATAAAATGTATTTATTGTATCGCGGGCTGAATTTAATATTCTTGAAGCATTCGATTTAAGGAGAATGGTGGAAGCCATTTAAGTTAGATTTCACCTCCAAATGGGCTTTGGAAGACGGCAAGGAGGGCGAGTATGATAAAGTATGTCAAAAGTATGACATAAGAAAAGAGAAGTGGAACCAATTTTGTCAGAGCCGTAGAGAACCTTCATGGGAGGTTAGTTGATTTTCATTGTTTTTTAAACTTCATATTTACGCATTATTGTCAAGTGTATTAAGTTAGCCTTATGTGCAATTGTTATAGGATGTTCGAAAGAAAGAAGGCACATGCCATTCAAAAACAAAACACTACCCCTTACGTGTTGTCTCGTGGGGGTTATGATTTTCTAGAAGAAAAGTTGATGGAGGACAAGAAAAAGAAACGATTGGAGGAAGCAACTCAATCCAAGAGCACTAACACAATCCTTGATCTTGCATTTCCTATTAGACGATACGTGAAGTGGAAGATGACCCGCATGAAAAAATCTAGTCATATGACGTCTGAGGTAGCAAAGAAAATTGAACATAGGATTGTAAGTGAATCTCATTTGTCAGTGGTCATTTTTTATAATAATTCTTGAATCCGTAAACCAAATTTGTTTCATTTGTTATAGGATTCCCCGAAAGAGCGGACCTCAAAGGGAAGCTTTATCGCCCATGGACATTAGGATGTACTGACTACTGCCATTGAGTGACCAGAGCACCCTGATCATGTCCGTGCTGTTGGAGTTGGTGTCACGATCAAACAATACATTGGATCGGCTTCAAGGAGCTCCCACACGTCTATGTCCAGAACTCCCGAAGACCTAGAGCAATTGACACAAAAAAATTAGGGACCAACAGGAGGAGTCGATCACAGAAAAAGTGACTCAACAACTAATGTTGTCTTTTAGCCAGATGCAGTCGTAGATGCAATCACAGGGACTCGCACAACCTCCTGCCTCCTAAGCCTGAGGTTGGTACTTTTGCTGCTCGTGTCAGCACAAAGGAAAGTTGTTTCAATCCCTCGGGGAAGGACCCAGATACGGATGACTCAAAGAAATGTGGGTTGTATGTCGATGAGAGTCCTCCCTGCCTGGTTGGCCTTGGAAGAGTTTATGAGGGATCGATGACCATCCATAACGTCCCTTTGGGAAATGATCAAGTGAAGGTCAGTGTTGAGGAAGTTTGAGATGTTGATGCTTGCGGTCCTGTATGTAACACCAAGAAATATTACTAATTATAAATCGATGTTTAATTGTATTTATCGTGTTATTTGACTATATGGTTTACTTGAATGAGTTGAGGTGTGGCTTGAATTAGTCATGTGTGAATTTATTGATGTGGATGTTGAGTTATGTGGAGTTTTGTTTAACTAAGTTGAAATTATGAGATTTCAAATTTTACCTAAACCTATTTCAGTAAAATCGTGATCCCGGATTCGTTAATCGTTGGATCATCATCAAACTTTTACTGGAGGTTCCTAACACAATTCTCCATAGTTTGACCATTGGGATTTTGAAAGTAACAACCTTTTATGTCTTGTTAAGCGCAGTGGTCACGCTAAGTGCAATTTAAACCAAAGATGGAATTACGCTGAGTGAGAAGGGGCACGCTAAGCGCAATTCCAACCCAAGAGAGAATTATGTTGAGCGAGAATTAACGCGCTGAGCAAGACTTAGTGCAAAGTGAGTTGAACTAAGTGCGAATTGTTGAGCTAAGCGCGAAAAGTGGACTCCTGCTTAGCGAGATGAGCTCGCTAAGCGAGATCTGCAGATTATAAATATGTTCTTCAGCATGAAAAACATGATTTCCCTCTCTCCTCCTCTCCAAAAGCCACCAAAACCCTAACACCTCCTTCTCCACCACCCACGACCACCGATGGCCACCATGAGCCGCCGTTGCTTGCCGCCGAACCCCCACACCAAGAGAAACATTGTAATCAAAGTGGAATCCTCCTCAAGGATTCAGTGGAGAAAACTCCCTTAACCCTTCCTTATGTAGCTTCTATGAGGTAATCTTGACTTCTAAGTCTTTCTCCTAGTTAGTTTGATTTTCTCTTAGTATCTCTCGTGTTTTGGGTACTGTAATAGGGTGTTTTTACACTTCCTTTGAAAAACCCTTGAAAATGAGACATTCTAAAAGTTATCTTTTTATAACATTGATGTTATTTTCGTGACCTTCACTGAACCCCAGTCACATTGGCATGATCAGAATTTTAAAATGACGTCTCCTTTTAGTAGAATCTGAAACACCCCTCAGCCCTTTATGTTTTGATAGGGTATTTGACTCCGAATATTGTTATTAACCTTGTTTTTTTAAAATCCATACTAAATTTCGTTCAGTTTGGTATATAGAACCTTGTGTTTGGACTAACGAGCATGGACGAGAGAGACCTCTAAGGGATGCAAAGAGGAATTGACGGAGAGCTCACGATAAGTGAGGGGAGTTCATTATCATTTATAGTTTTTAATACCATAGTTGGGGTTAGGGAACCTAACTATGGGGATGTATGCATGCCCCTGTTGCATGTTGTTTTTTAAGAAAACAATGTTTTTGACTAATGGGATGCGATATATCTACCATTGATGAATAAGATTGTTAGTGCTTAGCTCTACTGAGCTTTAAAAGATTGGCTAAGATTTTGTTAAAACATAAGCACTTAGACAATGAAGGAAAGCTGGAGTTGCTGCACATGATGTCCAACGTTATGTCAAGGAATAAGATCGGGCTGCACACTGCACAAGGCAAGATAAAATGTCAAATGAAGAATTGAAGCTGCAGGATCCACGATGTCGGATACAATGTCCTGGACATCCTGCCCGAAAATACTGGAGGTGCTGCACAATGCACAAGGCAAGATAAAAGTCAAATGAAGCTGCAGGATCCACGATGTCGGATACGATGTCCTGACATCCGGCCCGAAAATACTGGACACATAAATCTGTTATCTCTTTAACAGATTATTGTGCAGTTAGCAAGAGATTAGATGATCTATCTTTAGGAACGAATTAAAAGATAATTAAAGTTCGAATTACAAACTAGAAAAGTTCGTTCAGGGATTAAAGATTAAAGATAAAAACTAAAAGATCAAACTGTATCTGTTAGATCTTTAAGTGCAGATTTTCAGGAAAATGATAGATCTCATCCAGCACAAGTAGTTGCAGCCCAGAAACGCACACTGCTATATAAACATGGAGGCTGCACGAGTTCTGTACCAAGTCCGGGATTGAAGAGTTATTTTGTTAGTTTTGGGACTTGAGTGTTTTGTGAGCCACCTTGATGTTACTCTAACATCAAGTGTTGGACCTGAGTGTGTAGAGTTGATCTCTAGTGTGTAGAGTTGATCTCTAGTGTGTGGAGTTGATCTCTATTGTTCAGAGAGCAATCTCTGGTGTGTCTTTGATTTGTTTGTAAACACGGGAGTGTGATTGAGAGGGAGTGAGCGGGGTTCTCATATCTAAGAGTGGCTCTTAGGTAGAGATTGCACGGGTAGTGGTTAGGTGAGAAGGTTGTAAACAGTGGCTGTTAGACCTTGAACTAACACTATTTTAGTGGATTTCCTCCCTGGCTTGGTAGCCCCCAGATGTAGGTGAGGTTGCACCGAACTGGGTTAACAATTCTCTTGTGTTATTTACTTGTTTAATCTGTTCATACAGTCAAAGACAATCTGCATGTTCTGAAGCGTGATGTCGTGACATCCTGTACGACATCTGTCCCCAGTATCAGAATTTCAATTGGTATCAGAGCAGGCACTCGAAATCACTGAGTGAGATCTAGGGAGATAAATTCTGATGAACATGGAGAAAGAAGGAGGACCAGTGAACAGACCACCAATTCTTGATGGAACCAACTATGAATACTGGAAAGCAAGAATGGTGGCCTTCCTCAAATCACTGGATAGCAGAACCTGGAAAGCTGTCATCAAAGGCTGGGAACATCCCAAGATGCTGGACTCAGAAGGAAAGCCCTCTAATGAATTGAAGCCAGAAGAAGACTGGACAAAAGAAGAAGACGAATTGGCACTTGGAAACTCCAAAGCTTTGAATGCTCTATTCAATGGAGTTGACAAGAATATCTTCAGACTGATCAACACATGCACAGTGGCCAAGGATGCATGGGAGATCCTGATAACCACTCATGAAGGAACCTCCAAAGTGAAGATGTCCAGATTGCAACTATTGGCCACAAAATTCGAAAATCTGAAGATGAAGGAGGAAGAGTGTATTCATGACTTCCACATGAACATTCTTGAAATTGCCAATGCTTGCACTGCCTTGGGAGAAAGGATGACAGACGAAAAGCTGGTGAGAAAGATCCTCAGATCCTTGCCTAAGAGATTTGACATGAAAGTCACTGCAATAGAGGAGGCCCAAGACATTTGCAACATGAGAGTAGATGAACTCATTGGTTCCCTTCAAACCTTTGAGCTAGGACTCTCGGATAGGACTGAAAAGAAGAGCAAGAACCTGGCGTTCGTGTCCAATGATGAAGGAGAAGAAGATGAGTATGACCTGGAAACTGATGAAGGTCTGACTAATGCAGTTGTGTTCCTTGGAAAACAGTTCAACAAAGTGCTGAACAGAATGGACAGGAGGCAGAAACCACATGTCCTGAACATCCCTTTCGACATCAGGAAAGGTAGTGAATACCAGAAAAGGTCAGATGAAAAGCCCAGTCACAGCAAAGGAATTCAATGCCGTGGGTGTGAAGGCTTTGGACACATCAAAGCTGAATGTCCCACTCATCTCAAGAAGCAGAGGAAAGGACTTTCTGTATGTCGGTCTGATGATACAGAGAATGAACAAGAAAGTGATTCTGACAGAGATGTGAATGCACTCACTGGGAGATTTGAATCTGCTGAAGATTCAAGTGATACAGATAGTGAAATCACTTTTGATGAGCTTGCTATATCCTATAGAAAACTATGCATCAAAAGTGAGAAGATCCTTCAGCAAGAAGCACAACTGAAGAAGGTCATTGCAAATCTGGAGGCTGAAAAGGAGGCACATGAAGAGGAGATCTCTGAGCTTAAAGGAGAAGTTGGTTTTCTGAACTCTAAACTGGAAAACATGACAAAATCAATAAAGATGCTGAATAAAGGCTCAGATACGCTTGATGAGGTGCTACAGCTTGGAAAGAATGTTGGAAACCAGAGAGGACTTGGATTTAATCCTAAGTCTGCTGGCAGAACAACCATGACAGAATTTGTTCCTGCCAAAAACAGCACTGGAGCCACGATGTCACAACATCGGTCTCGACATCATGGAACGCAGCAGAAAAGGAGCAAAAGAAAGAAGTGGAGGTGTCACTACTGTGGCAAGTATGGTCACATAAAGCCCTTTTGCTATCATTTACATGGCCATCCACATCATGGAACTCAAAGTAGCAGCAGTAGAAGGAAGATGATGTGGGTTCCAAAACACAAGACTGTTAGTCTTGTTGTTCATACTTCACTTAGAGCATCAGCTAAGGAAGATTGGTACCTAGATAGCGGCTGTTCCAGACACATGACAGGAGTCAAAGAATTCCTGGTGAACATTGAACCTTGCTCCACTAGCTATGTGACATTTGGAGATGGTTCTAAAGGAAAGATCACTGGAATGGGAAAGCTAGTCCATGATGGACTTCCTAGTCTGGACAAAGTACTGCTGGTGAAGGGACTGACTGCAAACTTGATCAGCATCAGTCAGCTGTGTGATGAAGGATTCAATGTAAACTTCACAAAGTCAGAATGCTTGGTGACAAATGAGAAGAGTGAAGTTCTAATGAAGGGCAGCAGATCAAAGGACAACTGTTATCTATGGACACCTCAAGAAACCAGTTACTCCTCCACATGTCTATCCTCCAAAGAAGATGAAGTCAGAATATGGCATCAAAGATTTGGACATCTGCACTTAAGAGGTATGAAGAAAATCATTGACAAAGGTGCTGTTAGAGGCATTCCCAATCTGAAAATAGAAGAAGGCAGAATCTGTGGTGAATGTCAGATTGGAAAGCAAGTCAAGATGTCCCACCAGAAGCTTCAACATCAGACCACTTCCAGGGTGCTGGAACTACTTCACATGGACTTGATGGGGCCTATGCAAGTTGAAAGCCTTGGAGGAAAAAGGTATGCCTATGTTGTTGTGGATGATTTCTCCAGATTTACCTGGGTCAACTTTCTCAGAGAGAAATCAGACACCTTTGAAGTATTCAAGGAGTTGAGTCTAAGACTTCAAAGAGAAAAAGACTGTGTCATCAAGAGAATCAGGAGTGACCATGGCAGAGAATTTGAAAACAGCAGGTTTACTGAATACTGCACATCTGAAGGCATCACTCATGAGTTCTCTGCAGCCATTACACCACAACAGAATGGCATAGTTGAGAGGAAAAACAGGACTTTGCAAGAAGCTGCTAGGGTCATGCTTCATGCCAAAGAACTTCCCTATAATCTCTGGGCTGAAGCCATGAACACAGCATGCTACATCCACAACAGAGTCACACTTAGAAGAGGGACTCCAACCACACTGTATGAAATCTGGAAAGGGAGGAAGCCAACTGTCAAGCACTTCCACATCTTTGGAAGTCCATGTTACATTTTGGCAGATAGAGAGCAAAGGAGAAAGATGGATCCCAAGAGTGATGCAGGAATATTCCTGGGATACTCTACAAACAGCAGAGCATATAGAGTATTCAATTCCAGAACCAGAACTGTGATGGAATCCATCAATGTGGTTGTTGATGATCTAACTCCGGCAAGAAAGAAGGATGTCGAAGAAGATGTCAGAACATCGGGAGACAATGTAGCAGATGCAGCTAAAAGTGCAGAAAATGCAGAAAACTCTGATCCTGCTACAGATGAACCAAACATCAATCAACCTGACAAGAGACCCTCCATTAGAATCCAGAAGATGCACCCCAAGGAGCTGATTATAGGAGATCCAAACAGAGGAGTCACCACAAGATCAAGGGAGATTGAGATTGTCTCCAACTCATGTTTTGTCTCCAAAATTGAGCCCAAGAATGTGAAAGAGGCACTGACTGATGAGTTCTGGATCAATGCTATGCAAGAAGAATTGGAGCAATTCAAAAGGAATGAAGTTTGGGAGCTAGTTCCTAGACCCGAGGGAACTAATGTGATTGGCACCAAGTGGATCTTCAAGAACAAAACCAATGAAGAAGGTGTTATAACCAGGAACAAGGCCAGACTTGTTGCTCAAGGCTACACTCAGATTGAAGGTGTAGACTTTGATGAAACTTTCGCTCCTGTTGCTAGACTTGAATCCATCAGATTGTTACTTGGTGTAGCTTGCATCCTCAAATTCAAGCTGTACCAAATGGATGTGAAGAGCGCGTTTCTGAATGGATACCTGAATGAAGAAGCCTATGTGGAGCAGCCAAAGGGATTTGTAGATCCAACTCATCCAGATCATGTATACAGGCTCAAGAAGGCTCTCTATGGATTGAAGCAAGCTCCAAGAGCTTGGTATGAAAGGCTAACAGAGTTCCTCACTCAGCAAGGGTATAGGAAGGGAGGAATTGACAAGACTCTCTTTGTCAAACAAGATGCTGATAACCTGATGATAGCACAGATATATGTTGATGACATTGTGTTTGGAGGGATGTCGAATGAGATGCTTCGACATTTTGTCCAACAGATGCAATCTGAATTTGAGATGAGTCTTGTTGGAGAGCTGACTTATTTTCTGGGACTCCAAGTGAAGCAGATGGAAGACTCCATATTCCTCTCACAAAGCAAGTATGCAAAGAACATTGTCAAGAAGTTTGGGATGGAAAATGCCAGCCATAAAAGAACACCTGCACCTACTCACTTGAAGCTGTCAAAGGATGAAGCTGGCACCAGTGTTGATCAAAGTATGTACAGAAGCATGATTGGGAGCTTACTATATTTAACAGCTAGCAGACCCGACATCACCTATGCAGTAGGTGTTTGTGCAAGATATCAAGCCAATCCTAAGATAAGTCACTTGACTCAAGTAAAGAGAATTCTGAAATATGTAAATGGCACCAGTGACTATGGGATTATGTACTGTCATTGTTCAGATTCAATGCTGGTTGGGTATTGTGATGCTGATTGGGCTGGAAGTGCAGATGACAGAAAAAGCACTTCTGGTGGATGCTTCTATCTGGGCAACAATCTTATTTCATGGTTCAGCAAGAAGCAGAACTGTGTGTCCCTATCTACTGCAGAAGCAGAGTATATTGCAGCAGGAAGCAGCTGCTCACAACTAGTTTGGATGAAGCAGATGTTGAAGGAGTACAATGTCGAACAAGATGTCATGACATTATACTGCGACAACATGAGTGCTATTAATATTTCTAAAAATCCTGTTCAACACAGCAGAACCAAGCACATTGACATTAGACATCACTATATTAGAGAGCTTGTTGATGATAAAGTGATCACACTGAAGCATGTTGACACTGAGGAACAAATAGCAGATATTTTCACAAAGGCATTGGATGCAAATCAGTTTGAAAAACTGAGGGGCAAGCTGGGCATTTGTGTGCTAGAGGAATTATAGCAGCTACTGCTATCTGAACATGCTCAAACGTCTCACTTAACATTAATAGCACGTTCACTACTGAGCCAAAACAAATTCGACCGTTGCTTCACACGTCCCTCTGCATTCCTCATTCAAACTTATATTTTCGTGGTAATCTCGTTTTCAGCATTCCTCAACAGCTCTCAGAGATTTACGAAATCATTCCAAACGCTCTGCTTCTCCATGGCTACCTCACCAAAAGAAACTTCAGCTTCTGGTTCACCCTCTGTACCATCATCTCCGCACCAGGAACAACCTGAATTCAACATCCAACCCATACAAATAATTCCTGGTCAAGCCCCTGTTCCTGAGAAACTGGTCCCCAAACGACAACAGGGAGTGAAGATTTCTGAAAACCCTAGCCTTGCAACAAGTCCTAGGGAAGTAGACACAGAGATGGACAAGAAGATCCGCAGTATTGTGAGTAGCATTCTGAAAAATGCTTCTGTTCCTGATGCTGATGAAGATGTCCCAACATCTTCCACCCCAAATGTTTCTGTGCCTGATGTTGATAAAGATGTTCCAACATCTTCCGCTCCAAATGCTGAAGCCCTCTCTTCACCCAGTGAAGAGGAATCAACAGAAGAAGAAGATCAAGCCACAGAGAAGACCCCGGCACCACGGGCACCAGAACCTGCTCCAGGTGACCTCATTGACCTTGAAGAAGTAGAATCTGATGAGGAACCCATTGCCAACAGGTTGGCACCTGGCATTGCAGAAAGACTTCAAAGCAGAAAGGGAAAAACCCCCATTAAGAGGTCGGGACGAATCAAGACTATGGCCCAGAAGAAAAGCACTCCAATCACTCCTACAACATCCAGACGGAGCAAAGTTGCAATCCCTTCCAAGAAGAGGAAAGAAATTTCCTCGTCTGATTCTGATGATGATGTCGAACTAGATGTCTCGACATCAAAGAGAGCCAAGAAATCTGGGAAAAAGGTGCCTGAAAATGTCCCTGATGCACCATTGGACAACATCTCATTCCACTCCATTGGCAATGTTGAAAGGTGGAAATTTGTATATCAACGAAGGCTTGCTTTAGAAAGAGAACTGGGAAGAAATGCCTTAGATTGCAAGGAGATCATGGACCTCATCAAGGCTGCTGAACTGCTGAAAACTGTCACCAAGTTGGGAGATTGCTATGAAAGCTTAGTCAGGGAATTCATTGTCAACATTCCCTCTGACATAACAAACAGAAAGAGTGATGAGTATCAAAGAGTGTTTGTCAGAGGAAAATGTGTTAGATTCTCCCCTGCTGTAATCAACAAATACCTGGGCAGACCTACTGAAGGAGTGGTGGATATTGATGTTTCTGAGCATCAGATTGCCAAGGAAATCACTGCGAAACGAGTCCAGCATTGGCCAAAGAAAGGGAAGCTTTCTGCAGGGAAGCTAAGTGTGAAGTATGCAATCCTGCATAGGATTGGCGCTGCAAACTGGGTACCCACCAATCACACTTCCACTGTTGCCACAGGTTTGGGTAAATTTCTGTATGCTGTTGGAACCAAGTCCAAATTTAATTTTGGAAACTATATTTTTTATCAAACTGTTAAGCATTCAGAATCTTTTGCTGTCAAATTACCCATTGCCTTCCCTACTGTATTGTGTGGCATTATGTTGAGTCAACATCCCAATATTTTAAACTACACTGACTCTGTGATGAAGAGAGAATCTCCTCTATCCCTGCATTACAAATTGTTTGAGGGGACACATGTCCCAGACATTGTCTCGACATCAGGGAAAGCTGCTGCTTCAGGTGCTGTGTCCAAGGATGCTCTGATTGCTGAACTCAAGGACACATGCAAGGTGCTGGAAGCAACCATCAAAGCCACCACAGAGAAGAAGATGGAGCTGGAACGGCTGATCAAAAGGCTCTCAGAAAGTGGCATTGATGATGGAGAAGCAGCTGAGCAAGAAGATGAAGCAGCTGAGGAAGAGGTAGAAGCAGCCGAGGAAGAAGAAGAAGCTGCTGAGGAAGAGGAAGATGCAGCAGAGGATACTGAATCAGATGATGATTCTGAAGCCACCCCATGACCATCAGACCTTTACTTTTGCTTTTTACTTTTACTAGCTATAAGGGCATGTCCCTTTGAACAATTGATTACTATTGGTCTGTAATATTTGCACCTTAAGTTCATGCATTCTACTTTTGTCAAATTCTGTCTAAAAAGGGGGAGTAATAGTATTATGCTTGCTATTATGCATGATTTTGAGTAGTAGGATACTATGTATGATGTATGGCAGTAGGATACGATGTATGCATGATTCATGATCTTGAGGGGGAGTTGTATGTATATGACCTTGAGGGGGAGACTGCTGCTGCTGATGATGACTGATGTAAGCTACTAGTAGCTGATAGAAGATGCTGCAGTAAGAGCATGAAGACAGGGGGAGCAGAAAGCGGATGTCACATGAGATGTCATGACATCCTGGAAAAGACTAGTAGCTGATAGAAGATGTTGCAGTAAGCATGGAGACAGGGGGAGCAGAAGCAGAAAGCTGATGTCACGTGAGATGTCTTGACATCCTGGAAACGATTTGCAACTTGCAGAATTTCCGCTATGCTTGATTACTCTGATAATGAAAGTTGCTGATCACACTTGCATAACTGCTCGTACCTGCTCAGGAAGTGTCTAAGTATGTTTTAGACAAAATTTGCCAAAGGGGGAGATTGTTAGTGCTTAGCTCTACTGAGCTTTAAAAGATTGGCTAAGATTTTGTTAAAACATAAGCACTTAGACAATGAAGGAAAGCTGGAGTTGCTGCACATGATGTCCAACGTTATGTCAAGGAATAAGATCGGGCTGCACACTGCACAAGGCAAGATAAAATGTCAAATGAAGAATTGAAGCTGCAGGATCCACGATGTCGGATACAATGTCCTGGACATCCTGCCCGAAAATACTGGAGGTGCTGCACAATGCACAAGGCAAGATAAAAGTCAAATGAAGCTGCAGGATCCACGATGTCGGATACGATGTCCTGACATCCGGCCCGAAAATACTGGACACATAAATCTGTTATCTCTTTAACAGATTATTGTGCAGTTAGCAAGAGATTAGATGATCTATCTTTAGGAACGAATTAAAAGATAATTAAAGTTCGAATTACAAACTAGAAAAGTTCGTTCAGGGATTAAAGATTAAAGATAAAAACTAAAAGATCAAACTGTATCTGTTAGATCTTTAAGTGCAGATTTTCAGGAAAATGATAGATCTCATCCAGCACAAGTAGTTGCAGCCCAGAAACGCACACTGCTATATAAACATGGAGGCTGCACGAGTTCTGTACCAAGTCCGGGATTGAAGAGTTATTTTGTTAGTTTTGGGACTTGAGTGTTTTGTGAGCCACCTTGATGTTACTCTAACATCAAGTGTTGGACCTGAGTGTGTAGAGTTGATCTCTAGTGTGTAGAGTTGATCTCTAGTGTGTGGAGTTGATCTCTATTGTTCAGAGAGCAATCTCTGGTGTGTCTTTGATTTGTTTGTAAACACGGGAGTGTGATTGAGAGGGAGTGAGCGGGGTTCTCATATCTAAGAGTGGCTCTTAGGTAGAGATTGCACGGGTAGTGGTTAGGTGAGAAGGTTGTAAACAGTGGCTGTTAGACCTTGAACTAACACTATTTTAGTGGATTTCCTCCCTGGCTTGGTAGCCCCCAGATGTAGGTGAGGTTGCACCGAACTGGGTTAACAATTCTCTTGTGTTATTTACTTGTTTAATCTGTTCATACAGTCAAAGACAATCTGCATGTTCTGAAGCGTGATGTCGTGACATCCTGTACGACATCTGTCCCCAGTATCAGAATTTCAAAGATTATTGTTTCAATTAGACTTGTATGGTCTGAAGACCTGGGGAGTCTGAATCTCAGGCATGAACTATACATGTATGTATATGCGGAATGCGACTTACTAATGATACTATTATTGAGGATATTAATTGATGTGAGATGATGTTGTCATTGATGATTATGTTGATATGAGTTGATGTTTTTATTGATGATTATGTTAATATGATATGATGTTGTTGTTGTTGATAATGTCAT